>NW_015388093.1:4866-115276 GCF_001527695.2 Protobothrops mucrosquamatus | reverse complement strand
TGCACACAGTCACTCATGCTCTCGTCACCTCCCGCCTGGACTATTGTAACGCTCTCTACATGGGGCTCCCTTTGAGGAGCACCCGGAGGCTTCAACTGGTCCAGAATGCGGCCGCGCGGGCGGTGTTGGGAGGGACTCGTCGCTCCCATGTAACACCGCTGCTGCGCGAGCTGCACTGGTTGCCAGTGGCCTTCCGGGTACGCTTTAAGGTGTTAGTTACCACCTTTAAAGCGCTCCATGGCATTGGGCCTGGCTATCTCCGAGACCGCCTTCTGCCACAGATTCCCTCCCATAGACCGGTACGCTCCCACAGAGTGGGTCTCATCAGGGTGCCGTCGGCCAAGCAGTGTCGGCTGGCGACCCCCAGGGGGAGGGCCTTCTCTGTGGGTTCCCCCACCCTCTGGAACGAACTACCCCCCGAGATCCGGATGATTCCGGATCTCCTTACTTTCCGCCGCGCTCTCAAGACATGGCTTTTTCAGCAAGCGGGCCTGGCCTAGGGAGGATTTTAAATCGGGTTTTAAATCGGGTTTTTTAAGAATAATTTTAACTACACAACTTTAAATATCGGTTTAATTTGGTTTTATCTGGTGGGGGGTTGTAAATATGTCTATGTTTTTAAATATGTTGTGAGCCGCCCTGAGTCCCGTTGGGAGAAGGGCGGGATATAAATCAAAATAAAGATAAAAGATAAAGATAAAGAATTTAATCTTCATTCACTCTTTCATACTGTTCATTCATTTCTGTGTTCTGTATTCAATTCACATTCATTTACCATCTATTCATTCTTGACCCTTTTTGTGTTTTACCACAGATATTTTTCAAACATACAAAAATTTCACTGCTATACAACAAAAATAGGCACGTTTCTCTTATTGCATTCATCAATAAAACTTCAATTCCAAAGTTGTACATAACATTCCATAATTCAAATCTATTCATCATATATTTTCTGTAAATCGACACATGTACTTTCTCATATTCTTATGTCTCTGAATGACCAAATTCATCAGACAAGTTAACTATAAATTGGCACCATTACAGAATGTTCTTGCGTTATGGGTTCGCATGACCCTTAGCAGTTTTTTAAAAGGAAAAAGGTTTTATTTCAATGTTTCAAAGTTAATTATGTTTTTTCTTTTTAGATCTGGCATACTGATGTTTTTCACTGCTGTTTCTTGTTTTATATTGTTTTAAATACTGAAACAATCTTCTGCATTTACTTGACACGATCTACAGGTAACCAAGGGTTACCTACTCTTTCAGAAACCTTTCAAAGTTACAGTGGCACTGAACAAGGGGGACTTACAACTGGCAATTAAAGTTGTAGTTGTCAGGGTCCCCACTGTCATGTGATTGCAATTGGAGCACTTGGCAACTGGCTTGTACTTAGGACAGCAACCACAGTAATGAGATGGCCATTTGTGTCTTTCCCTGACAGCTTTCCACAAGCCAAGTCAATGGGGAAGCTGGCAGATCACGTCACTTCAGTATCTCGCTGCTTTCTCTCCCAAAGAGCCCTTGGGTGGCAGGGTGAATGCAAGCTCTGATGGGTAGGCAGCTGCCCACTCAGACTCATGCTAGGCTGTAGCATTGCCCACGTAGCCCATCTGCACTCAGTCCCTTGTCTGTTCACACTCACAGCACAGCACGCATTACTACCACTCACCCACCCTTGTACCAACTGCAACACTCACCCATGCACCCAGCCACACTCACATCATCTGCCCACTTGCTTGGTTGCATTCACACTGTAACACTACCCTACTTGTTATAACCAGGACTTGCAACTTCCTGCCAGCTTCCCCATTGACTTTGCTTCTTGGAAGCCAGCAGGAAATCAGGTCATGGTCACATCAGGTCCTTGCATAACAACCCAGGACCCTCCCTTTATGACAGCAATAGAGACTGCCAGTGGTTAACAGGTGAACACATGATATTGTGCTTAATGGCCTCATTGCTTAGCAATGGAAATTCTGGTCCCAATTACTATGGTGAAGCAAAGACTATTTGCATTATTTTTTGTTTGGTAGGGGATTTTCAAGTTACACTAGGTTACATATATTTGGTAAGAAAAATGAAGTTCCAAAACATATTCACTATTCAACTTCCTGCCTTTTCAGTTTAAATAGAAAGGCATGTTTGCCTGCAGTCTTTTTGTTTTGTTTTGTTTTGAGGTGATGGGCCCAAGGGCAAAATCTCATGCATGTAAAGACTTTCCTCCAAAAAATAAACATATAAAAATAATTAAAATGGCCATTCTCACTTGCAGAAGTACAAAGGACTTACAAGATTGGGATGTTTGGCCATTCTTATTTTAGGATGCTATCAAAGGATTGATCTATTGCTGCCTCTCAACATACGGAGCCCTAATTTTATACCAAAAAAATAAACCAAAGATAAAACCAACAGAAGAAATCAGATACAAATAAGACATGCAGAACAAAAATATGCAAAAGAGCCTCTTCAGATGATTTCAGTGGATGCAATGAATGTTCCTTTTTGTGCTGCTCTGTTATATGCAGAAAATGTGCTGCTGTCATCTTTTTACATTCAAGAGAATGTTAGCTGCTCAAAATCTTTACAGCAGTAAAAGAGCACAATTTTGTTTTAATCCTTGCAGCTTTTGTGTTCCAAACTAGGCACTTTTGCTGATCTTTTGTAATGCCTGATAGGAAGACTAACTGAACAATGGAAATTCAATCCTCATTGTCAATCTTGACAGCCACAAAGAGATGGCTAAGAAAGGCTGTGAAAAAGAAAGCTTGCTGTGGTTATTGGGTCAATAGCTTAACTATTTTATAGTTTATTTTAAAAAATTATTTAAAAAGTACAACCCTATATGTTATGTATTATGAACTGCAAAGAGTTAGTAAAAGCTAAACAAACCAATTCAAGTTATACAATATCCCAAACAACAAAGACAGGGAATATTATTGCCTCTGTATTGGCAGAATTCATCAAGAACATTACACTTATTTCCCTGTAAATACAACTGTAAACATTTAACTAGTCTAAAATAATTCATATCAAATTCATGGCATTAATTACAGATACATTTTTAGACGTACCTGAATCAATCTCTTAAAAGATCTAAGTAGTACAAAATTCTTCCTAATTGTCATAATACTGCATGTACTGCTGAAAAACGTTGCAGTAGTGAATTGAAAGGAAACTTTATACTTGAGAAACAGTTAAGCATATTAATATATTCTTATAAATTTACACATAATCCTGCAATCAAAGAATTCAGTACATATTATAAAAAGTGGTAGAATGCTCTTCCCAGATTCTTACATTTCAAGGACTTCACTAAAAATAAGGCTGTTTTCAAGATGGCCAGGGCATGGAGATTGCAGAATCCTGTATTTTGCATACATACATATTAATAAAAATTCACTGAGGATTAAACAATTGCTACTTCAGGTAGTCTCAAGTAATTTCAGTCTAATAAAGCACTTACTTAGGTATATTTTTTAAAAACCAAGATTATCACTACAATCTGGATTAGGTCTGAATAAATTCCATGTTCCATCTCTTCAGTGAAAATTAATTCCAACTCACTCTCTGGATTATTAAATTAAAACAAATACTTTACTATCATAATTCAAGAATATTATTTTGGCCGTTTCTATATCAGATTGCTGGTCAGTCATCTTGAAGGTTTCAGGATATTTTATTCTTAAATTGTTCACATTCTTCCACCTATTATGCTAGTCTCGATTTACAACTATTCAGTGACCAAAGTTACAACGGCATGGGAAAAAGTGACATATGACCATTTTTCACACTTATAATGGTTGCAGTATCCCCAGGGTCATGCAATCAAAATTTGAATGCTTGGCATGTATTTATGACAGTTGCAATGTTCTGGGGTCATGTGATCACCTTTTGTGACTTTCTGACAAGTCAATGGGGTAGCCAGATTCATTTAACAACCCTGATAGTAACTTAATTTTGGTCACCATACTACAAAAAAGTTGCTGAGACTTTGGAAAAAATTCAGAGAAGAGCAGCTAAGATGATCAAAGGCCTGACGACTAAGACATGAAGAACAGCTGCAGGACTTGGGTTTGGCTAGTCTAAAGGAAAGAAGAAACAGGGGTGACGTAATACCACTATTCCAGTATTTGAGGGGCTGCCACAAAAAGGGTGTCAAACTATTCTCTAAAGCACCAGAGGACAGGACAAGAAATAATGGTTGGAAACTGACCAAAGAGAGAAGCAACCTGGAATTAAGGAGAAACTTCCTGACAGTTAAGACAATTAACCAGTGGAACAGCTTGCCTTCAGAAATTGTGGGCGCTCCATCACTGGAGATTTTTAAGAAGAGATTAGACAGTCACTTGTCTGAGATGATATAGGTTCTCCTGCTTGAGCAGGGGGCTGGACTAGAAGACCTCTATGGTTCCTTCCATCCATCTCTATTCTATTCTTAATAACTGCAGTGATTCACTTAATAAGTGTGGCATGAAAGGTCACAAAAAGGAGCAAAATTCACTTGTCTTGCTTAGCAATGGAAATTTTGGGCTCAATTGTGGTCGAAGATCAAGGGCTACCTGTAAACCACCACTAACATTCTACAACCTGAAATTAAAGCATAGAGTATTACAGCTGCACCTTCAACAAAGTAACGGAATGCCTTTGATTCAAAACTGAAAGACACTATACATTTTAGGTGAGTTGGGAAACAAGTACTAATGGAATGTCATTCAGACAGAAAAAGTACACATAGGCATATAGGAATGGAATAGCTCCTACACAGGCCAATTATATTATTTGTAGTAATTAGATGCCATATTGTGTTCGGTTGTTGTATGGCTTTATTGATGCTCTGATCATTGTACACGGTTGTAAACCGCCTGCAGTCTTAGAAAGTGAGTGATATAGAAATCTGGGTATTAAAATATGATTTCTTGTACACTTGTTTTACATACTGGCTTTGTTTCAGAGACGGTCAAAGAAAGTTGGTTTTGCTTGTATGATCTGTAAAACTTTCTTCATTTCACTGCATGTATCTACAGGTGATCCTCATTTAATGACTGCTCATTCAGCAACCATTCAAACGTACAATAGCATAGCACTGAATGAGTGATAGCTGTGACTGGACCTGCCAGTGCTGTGGCCACTTGATCACAATTTGTGACCTGCCCTGTCAGCTTCCCAGAATCAAAATCAAAGGAGAAGCCAGTAGGAAGTCATGGTCATACATGTCCTCACTAAACAGTGGCAATTGAAACTGCTGGAACTGCTGTGTGTCATGGTCACATGGTTTTTCAAGGCATGACATCACTTAACAGAATTTCCAGTTTCAATTAGTGTCATTAAACAAGGATTACTTGTAATAAAAACAAGTGCACGGAACAATCAGTATTAGATATAGAGGCATGGTTGAGCGATATTCTGAAATAGAACGGTATATTAGATCTCATAAATGGAGGAAAAATATTCCATGACAATAATTCAGCGAAATGTATCATTACTTTTGAAAGTAAAATGCCTGAAGAGTACTTAAAATTCGAAAGTCAATCTTCATTCCATTTTTAATACGATACTTTTCCATTTGAAAAAGGATACATCATATTAGCAAGGCCTATTTACAAAATATACAATTTCTGCAGGTTAATCTTTGCCCAGTGAATGAATAACACTTCTTCTATTGCAGGCTGAAATTTGTTCATACTTAGGCACTTCACATTCATTTCAACTGCTGTGTAAAATATGACTGAAGGAATCTGGGCTTTAAGGGGAACTTGGAACATCTTTGGTGTTTTAGATTCAAGCAATTCATTGATTTTTTACTTAGCCAGATTGTATTTATAAGTTTTAAAAATGGTGCAACACCTGGAAACTTTAATAAATCCTGCCATCCAAAAGAAAATGATTGCAAAATAAAAGGCCATTCCTACATATTTTCCTACAAAACTACCACTATAAAATGTATTCTGATGACTGTTGCTTTTTGATAGGTAAGTAATAACAATTTCATTAGATTTTAGCCAAATAACTGAAATGCTCACAAACAAGATAGGAATATTAAAAGTAGTATTTTATGTACCATGATAAATTAGCTCCATTTCAAGAAAACAAAAAAAAATATCCTACAGTTAAATCATTCAATCTTTTACAAAATGAGCAAAAAACAAGGATTCAGAAATTTCTGAAAAACACTGGTCAAGCCACCTAATCGTGTGTTCAACGAAGACTTTATGCATAAAGAAATGATGCAGTCTCTTTACTCCGTTGGGATTATAGAATTCATTGTGCAATTTGTAATTTCTTAGGATTCAGTGATGAGGAAAAGATGGGAGAAACAAATAATTCATATTAAATGATCAAAAAGGAATCAAAGCATAAATATTATAGATTAAAATTGACAATGCCTCAGAATTCTTCAAAAGGTATGGCTCACCTTAAAATTTTCTTCCAGCTGTAGTTTTTCTCCCCCCCCCCCATAAATATAACTGAACAAAAGATCTAAAAACTTCTGTCTCTTCAGCTTCCTCTTATTAAGTTATTTAACATCCATTAGAAAAGGAATCACAGAAGTAGAGCGGATCCTGAGATGAAATGGAAAATGAAGATCCAGGTTGATCCTTATGCAAATTTTTGTTTAAGTTTATTCTGGAAAACTGCTGGTAGAATGGACAGAATTGCTAGAATCATAAGGATAAAGACTGAGTTCCAGGAAACAGCTTCACCTGCTGTAGTAAGCTGATAAAGTGTAGTTCCAGCTTTAATTGCTACAAAAGATGGTGGTGCAACACCTGGAAACAAAAGGTAAAAATAGTTTGGTTAGAAATTATAAATAGCTTCAATACAGAATCACACTTTTAATAATATTAGCAAGTGACTGTTATTTTATCTAAGCCAAAGCAGTCATAACCGAAAATGTAGGCAGCTATGTTAAATTCCTGTGTATATCCTTTTTATAACAAGGGAATACAAGATGTTATGAAACCAGTATCCAAAAAAGATTGCCTTATATATAGAAGTTAAAGCAGGTACTTTGTTTTTCAAACTTGTATGCCACCTGACCCCCAATAACTCTCATAGATGGCATACATATTACTTAACAAAATAATGAATGAATGTAAGTAATAAGTAGAAACCCTGGATGAAAAATTTGTATCAGTTGGCTAAATGAATTAGGTTAAGTAAACTACAATTTCCACATCCTCAGCACAAAAAAAAAACAATAAAAAAGGCCTGGTCTCCATTATGTTATATACCCACCTTATTTCACGGATTCAAAATAGATTTTTGTGGAAAATGCAAAATTTTAACACTGACGCTGCTGGTCATTTGTTTATACATATGCTTGTATCTATAAACAATTCTCATAAAGAAGATCAAAATATGAAAATTATCAAAAGTTTCTATAATTGGCCCAACAGATGGCACTATGCACTAATAAATCATGCATACAAAGAAACATGTATATTTTAAAATCTTAAATATTAAACAGAATTCTTACCAAGAAAAGTACCAATAAAAAATACTTTTAATGGCACATTTATTACAGGAGAAGTTATATTGATGAACCAATTAGGAAGGAAAGGAGTGATTCTCAAAAATATTATGTAGTTAATGAGATGTTCCCTGTGTCTTTCAACCTGTGGGACATAAGAATACCTAATTAAAATAATCTTGCTTTGAAATTCAGCAGTTTCATCTTAACCAAGTAATAAATCCCATTACTGGAGCTCAGGAGTGTTAGCCTTTGTGTAATTAAATCAATACCAGCCACATAAAAGGGAGATATCAATGACCTCAGCAACATAAAATTCTAGAGAGTAAAACACAAAAAGATTAATGCCATACATACTTTGGTAGCAGGATGCAAGCTTTCACATTTCACAGAATTCCTAATTCGCCAATGAAATGTCTTGTTTTTCCAACAAGTCCTGATCTGTTAAAAGCTGTCATTCATTGAAAGAAATATTCTTCTGTTTTGAACATAGTTAACCTTTAACGCTAAATATTATAACTGTTCTTAAGTCATGCCATCTGCTTGCTTGTTGACTAGAAAAGAGGACTAGATGCTGAGATGAAGTAATGAAACTGTTCATTCAACCACAGATGTTGAATGATAGATGGTAGGCAGAAACAGTATTAAAAAGCTGGGTAATTAGCAAGGCTGCCTCATGCCAAAAACACATGAGTATTTCAGCTCACGTGAGACACATTAACACTCCTTAATACTACAATCAGTTATAGGAATAAACTAGCTTTTATGACCAGAAATAGGAAAAAATGAGGAGATATCCTGTTACTAATTTAATTATTCAGGATGTATGTTCCACCAGAGTGATCTTACCTGTTTTGACCATTTTACTGCTTTCTCTGTTAAATATCTATATACAACTGGTCTTCCAACCAAATATGATAGCATATAACAAAAGGAAGCTCCAAGTCCAGAACACTGCAAATAAATAGAAAAGCTGTATCTTATATACAAATACTCAATTTAATGTAATTAATATGCAACAATGATTTCTAACTAAATTAAATAAATTTCAAAATAATACAAAAGTTTGATGTGTACATTTGAAATTGCTCCTTCTTTGGTTTAAACTATCTGAAATATTTAAAATGCAAGTCTGAGTTTGATTGCATGGGAAAAAGACTGTAATACACAAAAACAAAACAGATAGCAGCAGCACATTTTTGAAAACAGAAAAACCCTGAGCAAGCAACATACTATATTCCTTGCATCTAAACATTTTTAAGGTGGGCACCAAGCAAGCAAGTATATAGAAAGAGAGCACCCAAAGTAACTATCATCATTATGAAGGCAAAATTCCTAACAGCTACTTATCTTAATTCTAAATGTGATGGTGAAACTTGTAAAAGTCTAGAAAAATTCAGTGAACAAGTTTTAATGAGGGAGTAATTCTCAAATAATGTGGACTTCAATTATCCGAGCTGTGCCCAGAAATAAATGTATTGCTGGGCTAGGCAGTTTTAAAAGTAAAAATAAATAAATAAGTTTCTAGTCTAGCTAAAACATTTAATTTTTTTAAGTAACTTTGCAAGAAATACATTATAATAACCTAACCCTTATCTTACCACACTATCAGTAACCAGAGATGATATTTTTCTTAGGAAGTCTTTTTAGCTAAGGGTGCTTTATACTATAGTGAATGTATGATGTTGAGAGATGTGAATTTCTACTCAATCCAAAGTTTGATCTCAAATTCTTTGACAGAACTTGCTACACTATCGCGATTTATATTTCTGTAACATTCGGGCTCAATTAATGCAATCATTATACTGCTGTATGTTTTCCAACAGTTTAGGAAAAGAGCATACGGTACAGTATATTTACCAATTTTGTGGCAGCTATATTCTTTGTTCATTTGTTAGAGAATACAAGCCTCTGTTAAACTTTAGGAGTCAGAGACAAAGCCCTGTATTTGTTAGTATATTCATGTCATAAACCCTAGCAGGTCTTATTATTCATATCATATTTGTGGCAGTTTTGGACAACGATGATGATTAATCAGGCATTTTCACCAATAACTATATATTTTTGAAGCCTTCCTGAAAAAATGGTATGGAAAATAACTTCTCAAAGTTTTTAAGAGATATTTTAAAAGATCCAAATGTTGGTTGTGTTCAATATTATTTGCAACAGTTATTTCTATGTTATTACTGAGCTAACATTTTGAATTGCATTTCTGTTACCTTAAATAGATTTGAATTCCCTAGGAAGCATTTAAAAAGTACAAAAAAGACAAATATATTCCCATGCCATTCATTAGGTAAGAATAGACTTGATATTTTGCACTGTTCACATACTCGGCTTTTCACAATAGCTTAAGTATTTTTTTAAAAAAAGAAAGCACATACTACCTTTGCAATAAATACTTACCAGACAAACAAGAAATAGAGCTAATGGAAAAGGGTAAAGAAATCCTGAAAGTATACTCAAAAATATAGATCCAGGAATAGCAAATGTTTGCAGGCTAGATGGTGAATCTAGTTAAGAACAAATTTTGATAAATTAATGAACAAATCAGTCCTTCTGTAAAGTTTTATAGTATAATCCTATAGATAATCCTATAGATATTTAAACTAAACAACGAGGACAGTGAGTTAATTGATACAGAACATCCCTGTCCCTAGCAATCTAAAAATTATAGGGCTATCATGTAACATAGATGTGTGTGTAGACAAGAGTATCAACCTTGCTGTCAAATCAAGCTTTTAATAGCGAGTGCCACACAAACCAAACAGGTGGTAAGAAAATAGGGGAACTCAGGCACCACACACAGGTTATGTAGAAAGTAAATACAGGATCAGTCATAAAGGACTCAAATGTCTATACACCAATGCACAGAGTATGAACAGTAAACAGGGTGAACTAGAAATTCAGGTTAATGAGGGCAGATATGATATTGTTGCCATTACGGAAACATGGTGGGATGAAACCCACAAATGGAACACACAGCTAGAGGGATTTAAATTATTTAAAAGAAACAGACTAAATAAAACAGGAGGTGGAGTTGCTCTCTATATAAGAAATAACTACATCTCTACAGAAATAGAGCACAACAATGATGAAAACTGTCTTGAATGCATTTGGGTCAATATAAAAGCGGGGGGGGGGGGAATGACATTACCATAGGTGTATATTACAGGCCAGCCAACCAAACAGAGGAAATAGATGAACTTTTTGCTAGTCAGCTAACTAAGGTATGTAGGAAGCACATTACAATAGTAATGGGGACTTTACTTACCCTGACATGTACCCTGGGAGACAAACTCTGCACCAAGTGGAAGATCAAACAGATTCCTGACAAACCTAGCAGACAACTTTTGTCTCCCAAAAAGTAGAGAAGGGAACTAGGGGATTAGCCATATTGGATCTAATTCTCACTAACAGAGATGAAATGATAGAAGGTGTTGATAGAAGGAACCTTGGAGGAAGTGATCATGGAGGAAATGATAGAAGGAACCTTGGAGGAAGTGATCATGCAATATTGGATTTCAACATTATGGAAGCAAAAGCAATAGAACACAGTCAAACTAGAGTCTTGGACTTTAAGAGAGCTAATTTCAATAAACTTAGAGAGAGCTTGGGAAGGATTCCATGGATGAGAATCCTCAAGGGGAAAACAACTCAAGAAGTTTGGGAAATTTTGAAAAGTGAGATAATTAAAAGCCCAGTCTAGAACAATGCCAACGAAGAAGAAAAATAACAGCTCTCAAAAGAAACCAGCATGGCTGCATAAAGAACTCTCTGATAAATTGAAAGATAAAAAGGACACGTATAAAAAGTGGAAAGAGGGGCCCATAACTAAAGCAGAATATCAGCAAATAGTCCAAGCCTGCAAAGATGAAGTGAGGAAAGCTAAGGCTCAAAATGAACTAAGGCTTGCGACCAAAGTCAAAAATAACAAAAAAGCTTCTTTCAACATGTAAAAAACAAGAAAAAAGTTAAGGAAATGATTGGCCCATTAGTGGGGGAAAGTGGCAAGAAGGTGACAAGCAACAGGGAGAAAGCAGAACTATTTAACTCGTTTTTTGCATCTGTCTTTACACAAAGGAAAAAAACAGCCCAATCTATCAAAAATAGTGCCATAAAAAACAGAATAGAAGCACAAGTTAAGATAGGCAAGAAAATGGTAAGTGAGCACCTGTCCAGCCTAGATGAGTTCAAATCATTAGGACCAGATGGATTACACCTCAAGGTTCTCACTGGCAGATGTGATCTCAGAACTACTGAACTATGATCCTGGGGCACTGGGGAACTACCAGAGGACTGGAAAAGAGCTGATGTACTTCCCATCTTCAAAAAAAAGGAAAAAAATGGACCCAGGAAATTACAGACCTATCAGCCTGACTTCACTACCTGGGAAGATTTTGGAAAAGATAATCAAACAACGAATCAGCGAACACCTAGAGACAAACAAAGTCATTACTAAAAGCCAACATGGGTTTGTCAAAAACAGATCATGCCAGACAAATATTATTGCATTCTTTGACCAAGTGACAAAATTAGTGGATCAGAGGAATGCTGTGGATATAATTTACTTGGACTTCAGTAAGGCATTTAATAAAGTAGATCACAACCTACTACTTGATAAGATAGAAAAATATGGGTTAGACAGCATCACCACCAGATGGATCCGTAGCTGGCTGACCGGCCGTACTCAGCATGTGGTCTCAATGGAACTGCATCTACATGGAGGGAAGTGTGAAGTGGGGTGCCCCAGGGCTCTGTTCTAGCCCCCGTGCTTTTCAACATCTTCATCAATGATTTGGACAAGGGGATAGATGGGGAACTCATCAAATTTGCAGAAGACACCAAGCTGGCAGGAATAGCCTACACTCCAGAAGACAGGCTTAAGATACAGGAGGATCTGGACAGACTTGAACACTGGGCGCTATCTAACAAAATGAAATTCAATGGTGAAAAAAGTAAGGTTCTATATTTAGGCAAGAAAAACCAAATGTACAGGTATAGTATAGGTCAGTGGTGGTGAACCTATGGCACGCGTGCCAGAGGCAGCACTCGGAGCCCTCTCTGTGGGCACACATGCTGTTGTCCCAGTCTCGCCTCCCCCCGTGACCCCACCAGCAGCCCCCTGGAGGAGAGTTGCCCCCGAGCGTGGCCCACGCAGAGCAGAGCAGCCAAGGACATTGCAGCCAGGCAGCGTGGATAAGACTCTGCCTCACGCCCTATCACACACAGTTGATGCTGTCGGGCGCGGGTAGAGGCCGTGGCCATTGGTGCTGCTGGGCTGCCTGGGTGATCTGCAGCGGACCCTGGAGGCGGGGAGTGGCCCTGAGGGCAGGCAGGGTGGGGCAGGGGGTGGAGCGGGGCCAGGTTTGGGGCACTCGGTCTCTAAAGGGTTTGCCATCACTGGTATAGGTGGTACCTTGCTCAATAGTAGTAACTGTGACAATCACTTAAATAGGAGTGTATTGCAGCTGCCAAAAAAGCTAACACAGTGCTAGGCTGCATTAACAGAGGGATAGAATCAAGATCACGTGATGTATTAATACCACTTTACAATGCCTTGGTAAGGCCACACTTGGAATACTGCATCCAGTTTTGGTCACCAGGATGTAAAAAGATGTTGAGACTCTAGAAAGAGTACAGAGAAGAGCAACAAAGATTATTAGGAGACTGGAGGCTAAAACATATAAGGAACGGTTGCTGGAATTGGGTATGTCTAGTTTAATGAAGAGAAGGACGTGGGGTGACATGATAGCAGTGCTCCAATATCTCAGGGGCTGCCCCAAAGAAGAGGGAGTCAAGCTATTCTCCAAAGCGCCTGAAGGCAGGATAAGAAGCAACGGGTGGAAACTAATCAAGGAGAGAAGCAACCTAGAACTAAGGAGAAACTTCCTGACAGTTAGAACAATTAACCAGTGGAACCACCTGGCTCCAGAAGCGGCAAATGCTCTGACACTGGAAGTTTTTAAGAAGAGACTGGACAGCCATTTGTCCGAAATGGTATAGGGTTTCCTGCCTGAGCAAGGGGTTGGACTAGATGACCTCCAAGGTCCCTTCCAACTTTATTATTATTATTATTATTGTTGTTGTTGTTTAATTATTATTAATTATAATTATCATCATTATTATCACATTACTGAAAGGTAGACATGTTTTCAACTCTAAAAAATTAAAATGCAAGACAAATATTGAAAAAAAGTATTTCCTGAATAAGCAGTTATAAATTTCCATTTAATATTCTGTATGACAGATGTAACGAACAATCTTAATCACAATCTAAAATCCAAGTAGAGATTGCAGTCGAATTCATATACATTTTTTTAAATAAAGATTCATCTGTCAAAAAACTGCATCTCTTATTAACTCATAATATACCTTTTCACTTAATGACCACATGATTTGCTTTACAACCACACTTGCTTTACGATCATCGTAAAAAAGGTCATAAAATTTAACTGGGTCAGGTGGTGTCTCAATTTATGACCGCAATTCTGGGTTCTATTGAGGTCATAAGTCGAGGACAACCTATAAAGGACAAATACATATCATTAGTGCCTGTAAAGCTTAAGGCATTTCTTTCATCCATTAAAGTCAATGTGGAATTCTTGATGTTCACTGAGCTGGCAGATATTTCATTACCCAACTAGGTAACATCATTAGTTCGATTGAATGAGGGGTTTGCTGCCTTGGTGTTTTCTTGCCAGTTTTGATGGAGATATGATTTTCTCCTTAGAATACTGTTTTTTTGCTTGATGTTGATCCTGCTTATCTGAATGTTGGCTGCTGAAGGGGATCTGTTTTTTTGTTTATTTCCTAGGTTTTTTATGGTCATTATTTTTGTCTGATATGTTTATCTCTATGCATCTATTTCACTCTTTCATCTTAGAGGTGAAACCATAGCATTACAAGGATTATTAATATATCATATCACATTCCACAGCAACTTGTATATATTTTTAGAAAGGATACAAGACATAGGTAGCAAAATAGGCCACTAATACTTGAACATAGAACGTATCCTTGTACTTAGAGAGTACTTTTCCTAAAGCTTTAGCATCATCCATATCTCTAGGAACTTTTATACATTCTCTCTCCTCTCTGCAGGGGAAAAACAGACAATGTTATTAATAGATATAGTGAACTCTTGCCTCCAGTCAGCAAAAAGTGCACTACATTTAAACTACCATGATATTATAATTCCCAGTTTTTAATGAAAGCTTTGATCCCATTGTACCAATTTTGCATCACTCAATTCATGTAACTAATTCAACAATCCAACATCAAATCTTGCTAGTCTTCTTGTATAGTCACTGCAACGTTTACTTCAGAAATCATTAGATTGTTTTACATGAACAAAGTATTCCAACTTAATTTTCTGGCAATTATTAGTCAATTTCAAAAAATAATCATTCTAAACAAGGTTCCAGAACAGATTTCACCAAAAATAAACCTCTCAAATTCAATTATTTTCATCATTGTATAGCAGACAAAGAATTGAAGATTTATGCCTATCCTATTAGACCTGATGGAATTAGCAAATACTCTCTGAGAGAACCTGGTCCCATGCCATATGGGGCTTTAAAAATAATAATCAGTACTTTGAATTGCAACCAGAAGGAAACTGCGAGCCAGGGCAGCTCACTCCACAGGGGTGTCACGTGGACAAACCTAGGCGCATCCAACACTGGTCATGCTACTGCATTCTGGACCAGTTATAGCTTCTGGGGGATCTTCAAAGGCATGTACAAGACTTTGCAGGCATCCAGATGTGACCAAGGCATCATTATGAGCAGGATCTTCCCAGTCCAGGAAACGGTGCAATTGACCCACAAGGCAAATCTGTGCAAAAGTCATCCTATCTATTGAGTAGGGGCCATGAGGCCAGGAGGACCCTCAAATTACACACATTCAGTCTGGGGAAGAGCAACCCTGCCCAAGAGTCAAAGCCAACATATCAACAGACCCTGGAACTCAAAACCCAAAGCCACTCAGTCTTGACAGGATAGAGTCAAAACTATTCCTCTCTATTCAGACCCTCAAACCTCCAGATGTTTAGTCAGTGGCCAACAGTATAAACTGCATAGCTCAGGGTAGAGAAGTGTAATTGTGTACATCAGAATAATGATAATACTGCACCCTGTGCTATCAAATGACCTTGCCCAATAGTTTCATGTAGATATTAAACGGAAGATGCAAGAGACTCAAGTTCTCAGGCACCCCACATTACAGGGGCATAGGGTTCAACCCCTCCCTCCCCACCAACACCCACCAGAACTGGCTATGCAGAAAGGAGAAGCACAACTGCAATGCAGTGCCTTCTATTCCCAATGCCCACAGCCAGTACAGAAGGATATTACAATTGATAGATTTGAAAGCCACTGAGAGATCTAGGAGAGCCAGAATTTTACACCACTCCTGTTCCTGGGCCCTTCAAAAGTCATCTGCCAGCATAATCAATTCTATCTCAGTACTGTACCACAGCTTGGATCCCAACTGAAAAGGGTTCAGTTAATTCACTTTACCGAGGGGCCTCTGAAGCCGAGTGCCAATCACCTTCTCAGCAACCTTCTCCAAAAAGGGAAGGTTGGAGACTGCATGAAAATTGTGTGTTCAATCCAAGGATAGTTTCTTAATCAGATTATCTTTGTGCTATTTGAACTTTCATCCATTTTACTTACAAAGTGGACAACTTTTTAAATCTGAATTAGCAAGGATGCAGGTAATCAATATAAACCTATCTCAAATAATTTTTATAGTTAACATACATGTTTTACCATTTGAAAAAAGTATTATCTGTAAATAATTACAGTTTAATAATTTGCTAACAAGAGAAAACTCGATGTAATTTGTTGGGATTTTTTGAAATTAATAATACATTATAATTTTCTAGAGGATACTTGGAACCTTTTAATACCTCACAAGACCTTATATAACTTCTCTAAGTATGTATAATTACAGATGTTAGAAATGGAATGAATTCTTTGTGGTATACTTACTCACTAAGTTGGGGAAAGTTTTTATATACCATCAACATAACACAAGCAGCTGTTAAGAAGATGGACACTAAGATGAGGAGTGACATTCGTGCAGATCCACCTTCTTTATGTGCTTTTCCTGAAATGCAATGAAAGTGAATTAATTTAATTTTTTAATTTAATTTTATGTTATTTATTTGTATCCTGCCTTTATTATTTTTGCAAATAACTTAAGGCGGTGAAGGTGTCCAACACCAATTCCTCTTCTTATTTTCCTCACAACCCTGTGTGGTGGGTTGGGCTAAGAGAGTGTCAGCCCAACCCACCTCACCCAAAGTCACCCAGCTGGCTTTCATGGCTAAAGTTGGACTTGAACTCATGGTTTCCTGCTTTCTAGCCTGATGCCTTTCTAGACCATAAACTTACTTGAGGAATTGCAGTGAGAAGGGACACTGAGAATATACACAGATTTCTCTAGGATTATAATCCAAGTTACATTTGGAAATGTATATATGAAATCAAACCGAGGAGACAAAATGCAACATCAAGTTTTATTAAATGTAATTTAATGGATGTAAAATTATGTATGTAATGTAAAGAGACAAAAGGGAGCTGAAATCCAAGCTGAATTTTTGCCCCCCAAGTGAAGAGGCAGCACAATAAGGAGTCCAGGTGCTTCACAGGGGGTGGGGGAGCCCTATGAAGACTTGGTGCAGGCTGCTTAGGAGGGTCTTTCAGCTTAAGGGCTGCAAATCCTGCTTGATTTTGGCAGAGAAGCTTTTTAGACTTTGAGTGGAGAGGCAGTGAGGTAAGGTAAGGAGCACAGGATGCGGGGGGGGGGGGGGGGGCTACAAGGCCCAGTGCAGGCCACATGCAAGTGTCTCTTTGCTCAGAGCCTGAAAATCCTGATTAGATTTGGGAGGGAGAATTTTCAACTCCTAAGCAAAGAGAAACATGCATACAACGTGTGCCAGGTCTTCCACAGTTTCCTCCACCCAGGTTATGTGGACAAAGTTCCAGGTAAGCAGCACAGGTGCTGCTTACCTGGAACTCTGTCCACATAACGGCCCATGAGACCACTTAAAAACTGCAACAAAGAGTGCCAGGACTGCAGTAGTTGAGCAAAGTAATCATGTGACATCTCACTTAACAATCCCACTTAACAACCGCTTCGCTCAATGAGCGAGATTCTACTCCCATTTGTGGTCATAAGTCAGCAATTACGTATTATAGGCAGTGGGCAGTTATTATTCTATAAAATCCTTAATTCTAATGCTGAAAAGACAAAAGATCTTGGAATCTGGGGAACAAAAGTCGGAGAGCATAAAATAAAACAAATTCCTTATTACTGATATCTGGGCACTCTTTTTATGGACTCAAGTAGTTGGTGCTCTTATTATCAGACTCAAAAAAATATCGATCATTAATCAAAATAATGTATTAGATATGTAACACAGCTCTCCCTTACAGAGGCACTTACCAGATTACAATTTCAATAAATGAATTCAGTTACCAAGAAGGGCCAATTCCCTGAAATACCATATGTGTTTTCTGGCCATACTATAATAAAACCACATAATTATTTCCATATTATTTATTACCCTATTCCCACTACTGCCCATAGAACATTTTTGAAGCAGCTCTCAAAGGAAAAATTACCTGTCCTGATTCAAATAAAATTGAATATTTGATTAATTTAAGCAAGGAAAGTTAGTTAAGGAAGCTGGCAAGTTTTGCTTGAGAGGCTGCTAGAAAATGATTTTCTTAAAAGTTCTTTTATTTTCTTTATAATCCCTATTCTATAATGCTCTGGAGGCTTTATTTATGTCTATATATTTTAATGTATTTTTGGGGTGGAAACGTGGAAGAGGCCTTCATCCTGCAGTGGATACAAAATGGCTAATATAATAATGTATTTTAGAGGACCAGTTTGGTGTAGTGGTTAAGCATCAGACTAGAAATTAGGAGACTGACTTCTACCGTAGTCCTGCCTTAATCATAAAGCCAATTGGGTGACCTTAGATTCTCATCCTCTCTCAGCCTAGGAAGAAGGCAATATTGTCTTCACTTCCAAAAATCTTGTCAAGAAAATTGGAGAGACTAATCTAGACAGTCAGCATGAATCAGTCAACACTGTCTTCAAAGGCACACACACACACACACACAAAGCATTTTAATTAAGATTGGTTATCATTTTACTTGACTTCTACATTTTTCGTTAATTCCTATATTGTTGACTCGCAGTTGAAACAAAAATAGATTGAACTGAATTGAATTATAAAAGTTAGTGTCTGGTTTTACACAAGACCAAATCCAAATGTGTATGCTGTATGAAGCCAGCCAGTACGGGCGGGTAATTCATGGTTTATTTTTTAGTATAATATGTCAACCCAGCCAGTTGTGTTTAGCAATGCTTTAAAAACCTTCATAATTAAGAAAACCAAGCATCTTATGTTAGCACTTCCTTTCTCTATAATGATTTAACATATATGACAGCAATCACATAAAATAAACACTTCACTTACTGTACTATTCCAATACCATCAATATTAAAACAAAACTTGAGTTTAAAACTGCTATGCAAATTCTGTATTTTAAAAAGTTAAATGTTTTATTACATTTCTTCCTTGCCCAAATATCTGTAACATTGATAATATATGTACTTTATAGCACAAGTTTTAAAATGCTAAGTACCGCAGAACGTAATATACTATTCCACATGTTGGTGTGTTAATGATTTATAAAGGTTAATTCCAATTATCCTTACATAACGAACATAGGCTGCTAAACACTCTGTCTCAGCCTCAGGCTCCTCTTGTTACTTTTGGCTTCCTTGATGAAATAGTTGTTTCCTTGACAATTTGCTGGAGTTCCTTCTAGAGAAGCCTTTCTTTGAATCCTCTATTTCCTCCTTAAAGCTTATTATTACTTCACAGATCTCATCAGCCACCATCTTTGGTCACTTTAGAGCAGGCATGTCAAACTCCATTGCCGGCAATGGGGTGGGTGCGGTCCGGCCCGTGGGCCGGCAGTTTGACACCCCTGCTTTAGAAGGTTCTCTGTCCAGCTCTCAGATCTTTCAACTATCAGTTATAATTTCCCTCCAACTAACAAAAGACTATCCAAAACGATTTATCCATTCAGTTTTTAAATTTTTGAGTTTTAATACATAGCAACAATATCCAGTTTTTGTCCTGTAGTATCATTTCACTGAGTTGCAGATTATAACCATTATAAAACATACAAAAATAAAATATATCATTTCTTCACATATACATACATAGGTACTCAACACTATTCCATATTATGGTAAAAATTGGATGCAATGCAGAAAAGAGAGAATAATAAACAAAAGAATTTAAAAGTAGAAAATAAGAAAAAAGAAATGTAACCAGATCTGTGTAGTACTAAAGATTGCAAGCCACTTCATTCAACAACTGGAGTGGTATATAAGCCTGTAAAATAAATTGTTTACACTAACATTATTATGGTTGGTTGCACAGTTAGCCAGATATTTAGATTGGATTTGGTATCTTTGTCCAATTATCAAATCCTTTCCAAGGACCTGGGATAGGAAGTTGCTGTTTAATAATATTAAAGGTATCATTGCAGGACACAAGCTGTTCCAAGTAAAGCTGCCTTTTGCAAATATATTATTATTAAAGTTATGTTCTGCCCAACTTCCAGCAATTCTGGGCAGTTAACAAATCATGAAAACCTGACAATAAAAACAAAAAAAATCAGAAAAGTGTAGAGGTGACAAAATAATAAACTGGGTGGCTACAAAAGAAAACAATCTGTTAAAAAGAGACTTGAGTCATTCCTACAAGAGGCCTAATAAAAATCAATCACTACACAGTATCTCTTTATATTTATACAGGTAGTCCTTGATTTATGACCACAATGAAGACTGCCTATTACAGTCGTAGGTTGTGACAATTGTAAAGCAGATCATTGTGTGACTGACCCGTTTTTACTACTTTTTTGCAGTTATTGAGTCGCCATGGTGATTAAATGAATCCATGATCACAAAGGAAGCCTATTGCTCACTATGACTTTTGTTGCCAAAAACCAGTTGTAAATCATGGTCATGTGACTATAGGATACTACAAGCAGTCATACATGCAGGCCAGTTGCCGATTGCCTAAAATGCAGTCACATAATCATGGGTGGGGGGGATGTCTGATGGAACCAGGTCAAAAGTACCTTGGAGGGAGATTTCCTTTGAACAGTCGCTAAGCTACTGGTTATAAGTCAAGGACTACCTGTATTTGCAAACCATCACATCTTCTACCATATCAATACATCTCTTTTTCAGGATCTCTGTTCTCCATTCAGCTATGACTTTTTAAATCTTTTCCGTCATTTTGATCTATTCACTTTTCTTAAATCAGTTTTGTAATTTGGTCCTCAATCATTCTCCCCCACATGACCAAATCGCAATGTACTTGTTCCTTTACTCTTCACTCATTTTTGTATTCAGTTGTCATCCATTCATTTTCGGCATATAGTACTTAAAAGTTTGTGAACGTTTTTGAACTTTCAATATTTCTGCATAAATATGACCTAAAACATGATCTGATCTCCATCCAAGTCCTAAAACTAAATAGGAACAACCTAATTGACCAAATTAGTTCAAAATTATACTGGTTCATGTATTTATTGAAGAAAAATGAATCATATTTTAGGTCATATTTATGTAGATATATTGAAAATTCAAAAATGTTCACAAACTGTTAAGCACCGCTGTATATCTTTTTTTGTTTCGTCATGTACACTTCTTAAATAATCCATTCTCATTGCTTTCAACTTGCTATTATGTTTTTCTGACATCCCAGTGTGGGCAGAAACATGCTCTTATACAGTATAAAGCCTAGATTAGATGAAGTTATTAGTTTTAATTACAACTAAGCCATTTTCAACATTCCTAAGGGCATAACTGATCAGCTTGAGGACATATTGCCAGTGCGCCCCAAGCACAGGAAAAGCCCAAGTTTTACCCCTAGCAAACTCATATTGAAAACCAGGGTATCTCATCTAACCAGACACAGGGATGTTTTTTCCCCCTCTACTGTATACTTAATTCTTGCAGTTCTCTCCCACATGTATATACAGTATATATTAACTCATACAGTGTGGCCGTAGTATTATTTATCCTTTTTATTATCTTCTTTACTTCCCCCTTTTATTGGTATTATTCTCTCTGTTGATTTGCAAGTACACTGAGTACTTCTGTTACACAGACAAATCACATTTCACCAAATAAAGTATTCAATTCAATTCATACTAATCTCTGTATATCCCCAACTAGGAGGTATATGCAGTGTATTGGCACACAAAAAACATATATAATCACATGGCTTCACCTGAAATCATGGCTTTGTCATCTGGTCTGAGAATCTGGTGGAGAGCCTGCTAAGTGGTTAGACTTTTAGGAAAATCCGTGGTACTTTCCCACTGATTATGTTTTTAATACTTTTATCTGTAATGGCTTTGTGGCTATTTTTGATTTGTATTATTTTCTGCATTTTATCTTTGTAAGCTGCTCAGAGACATGATAGTGAAATGGGCAACTATTTAAATTTAATAAATAAAAAACACTGGTAGATACAATATCCATATGCTTTAACACTAGACAGAATGAATTGCTTATACATTAATAAAACAGGGCTATAGTCAATAAATGAAGAAAGTGTGTTCCTATTTCTACCTTTAGAAATTTTTAAAAATACGGTAGTGCTTCCTCCCCTGTATGCCTAAGAAAGGCAGAATAAATTATCTCTAGCAAAGTTTATACATGTTTTTTTTAAATTACAAACTATAAAGACATATAAATACCAGGGTCACTGAGAAAGGAGTCAAAAAATACTGAAAATACATCATACCTGGACATATTTTTCTGATGCAAGTGTAATATATGGCCATATTTATGCATAGCAAGACTTTAGATTTCAAAAGTTGATCTTTTTAAAAGTTTCAATAATTGTTGATGGTGTCAGAGGCAACAGTAAGGCTGATACAACATGTTCAGCATGATTAGATAAGACTAAATGGCTGGATTCATGGATTCATAGAACACACTAAGCAAAATAAACAATGTTATGATTTTACACAGTATGGAAACTCAAGCCTGAGCACTTCTGATACCATATGGTTATCATTACTTCAAAGCAAGTTACACAGAAGAACTGACTGAAACTGGCAAATCTTATGTTCTCCATATGCAAGTGCAACTACATTATGACATGTTTCATTTGAATGGTAAAATATAGCTGATAGTTAAAAAGTGAAGAATGCTCTCCTTTGCTCTTTAACTACATTGCTTAGGCATCTCACATTCTAGAGCAGTGGTTCTCAACCTGTGGGTCGGGACCCCATTTGGGGTCGATCGACCATTTCATGGGGGTCGCCAAGCAAGGCTGTCCGCCATTTTTTTGTCCGCCATTTTTTTCCCCTTTTCTGGCGGGTGCCTTACCTCCCTTGGGCTGGGCCAGCTGGTGGTCGGCCTGCTCCGTCTCTGCCGCTTGCCAGCTACGCCTCGGCCGGTGGAGGGGGCGGAACCACGCATGTGCGGTGCTCCCGGGCAGGGAAAGTCCTCAACTTACGACCGGTTGGGTAGTCCTCGACTTACGACCGGTTTAGTCCTCGACTTACGACCGGTTTAGTCCTCGACTTACGACCGGTTTAGTCCTCGACTTATGACCGGTTGGGGTCACAGCATTAAAAAGGTTGAGAACCACTGTTCTAGAGACTCTAGTCTATAACAAGTGGTAGGAAACCTTCATTCATCTAATACACTTTGTATTTGTGTAACTCAACATACTAAAATATTATTGGCTAGGGCAGTTTATAATTAGGTATGCAGCAATTAACTTAATTTCAGTAGAACAAAATTAGCATGTTGCAGTGCAATAAACCACAGATTAATAAATTCCACAAATAAAGCCATGATCATGTTTACAAAGTCTGTGTAGGTTGTTCATGCCATTAGATTTAGTCAACTGTTCCTGCAATTACTCGAGTTAATTGCCCAACATCACCGATAGAATTTATGATGAGGGAACCTGGATTAAACCATGGAAAGCTTTCCTCACGCCACATCATGATTCCAAGTCTGTATAATCTCAGAAGGATAGTTACGGTTCCTGATAGGGCTCAGAGCCAGAACACGTTTTCAACTGCCGAGGTCAACTTGAAAACGTGTGAAATGCAGGCAACCCAGTATGACCTTGTCACCGTGATGCAGCGCCCCCCCCCCAAATAAAACAAGCCAGGACAAACGTAAAGCCTCGCCATTCTCCTTGAAGCCCTGTGGATTGCTCCCTGGGAAGACCTGTTGTCCTGTAAGTCACCTTTCTCTCCTCTTCATCGTACAATGCAAATCTATCATAAGGCAGCCCAGCAGGTCCAGCAAAGCCTGCTTCATTCCAGAAATACCCCACATTCCTCCTTTGTACTCCCTTCCGCGTCTGCTTCTTACCTGCAATCAACTGCTGATGCCGTTCCAAGGCAGCCTCTGCCTCCTGTGGCCTCTCCGCCTCCATCGTCTGCCCCAAGGCTGCCCGCGTTGAGCCCTGCTGAGCCATGCTCCCCTCGGCAAAGGAACCAACCAACCACTGTCGCCGGCCGGCAACAAACAGGCCCGGATCTACCTTCCCCCCGCGCCAAAAACCGCGAGAGGAGGCGGGGTCGGTGACGGCGCCTTCCTCCACGCCACCACCTCGCCTGATGTATTTGGCGCAGGCGCAGAGTTGCCTTCGCCGCGGAGCGGATTTTGCTTTCCTCGCAGCTTGTGTTGTTCCTCGGGTTGGGTTTGGGGGAGGCGCGTGGTGTTTCGCAAACTTGACCTTCTTCTGCGAAAGGCGTAGCCGAAGGAGTTGCGAGTTAACCAAATTACTCGCGATAACGCAAGAATGTACAGACGTGCGCGTAATGATGCTCTGAACCTAGGAGTGTTAAATGAGTCACATATTCCCAACTTTTTAAATAAACGAAAAGAAAAGCTGCGGTCTCTGTTTTGGGATGTGGTGATCAACCAACAACTGACAAGAGTATTTGTTTAAAAGCATCGCAATGTTGGCTGAATTATTTTTCTTCATCTAATACGGCTATAGTACAAACTTTCCTCCAGCATATTTAAAACACAGAACAAACGGCTATTTAGTATAGGTATAGATTGGCTACATGCATCTGGAGCTGCTATCATGACATTTTCTTATGTTGAGGAGAAATTTAAAAAATTAAGTTTAAAATACCCAAGCAATAATAATTATGTAGCATGACTTCATTTCAGATCCACTTTATTTATTTTATGTAGCTACCTATTTCTCATAACCGAGCAGCTTATAATAGAATTGACCAAATTTGCCTAGTGCAAAACAAAAACATACAGCAGTTAGAAATCATGAAAAATCCATTAATATAACTTGGAGATAGGTTCTTGGGGGGGGGAGGGTGTTGAGATTCGAGCATAAAACCAACTTCGATGTAGAGCTGAAGTAAGCAAGCTCCATTTAGTACTTCTCAAGAAAACCAGAACAGGATATACAGTATATCCTGTATATGACATAATGACTGATGCAATATTTGTGGGAGTTGTGCAATCTAATAAAAGGCCACTGACTTTCAATACTGAAAAAGCAACATCAACTGTCAACTTCTGCATGCTGTAAATTACTCTTCTCCAATTTGGTGCTTCTGGTTACAGACTAGAGCCTCCATAATCCAATGTCTGTAACAGAAAACAGATTGGGGGAGGCTATTCTGGAGAATGCAAAGCACATTTAAAACTTTGGAAAAGGATAGAAGGATATGGGGAATGCTGCTTTCTACATTCATCAGAGAAACAAAGAGCTAAGAAACTTGTTCCCGCTCAGTGCAAGACTCCCCATAATAATGAAAACTTCCAGGAATAAAGTTAGATTTAGTTATTGATCAAACAGTTGCTACTAACCTTCACTTCTGATTCAAGTGAGAAAGCTTATTGTTTAAGATTTGTGGCTTTCTGGGCTCAGAAACTCAATTAACTAAGGCTTGGTTAGGACTTGGATAAGAGACTTCCAACCTTGCCTGGGAACTGCAAAATATGCCATGAGTCACTGTCAAACTATGTTTACATTGTCAACAAGAAACCTGCATGAATGTATCTGTGAAGTCACCAGGTGTTGAGTCCTAAAAGGAGAGTTTATTTTTTATGAGGACAGTAAGTATACGTGATGTTGCTAAAGGAGTTATAGGCTTAGTCCATGTACTTCCTCCACCGTCGCTTCCAATTTTGGCAATGCACTTACTTTTATTCACTTTAAGCAATTCTTTAGCACATCGATCTTTATTGTATTTTGTGCATTTATATTTTAACTTACTTTGATTACAGAACTCAAGATACTGTTCCCAGAGAGATTCTAATTCTGGAATTGACCAGGTCTACCATAGTTTAATTTCTGTAAGGTGTTTACAGGAACCTTCTGTTGGACATACATGAATCTGTTTTGTCTTCTACCGTAGTTGCTTGGAATACGAGAAGTGCCAATTGGTTAGGACTTGGATAGATCTGCAAGTTAACTGCAACATTACGAATTCAAAGCAGAGTTAAGAGTCTTTCTCAAACAAAATACCGTATTTTCCGGCGTATAAGACGACTTTCTAAACCCTGAAAATCTTCTCAAAAGTCGGGGGTCATCTTATACGCCCAGTCGTCTTATACGCCGGAAAATACTGGTATTCTATTTTATTCCTTTACACATGTGGTTTGGCATATTACTCATCAAGTTTTCTCTCCCCCCCCCCTCTCTCTCGCTCAAAAACTCTATATTTTAACTGGAAAAGTTGGGGGTCATCTTATACGCCGGAAAATACGGTAAGTCAAAACTATCCTTTGAATTGTCTGATTTTTCAGCAATCTGTTGCACACAAAAAATATAAAATAAAGATTATTTGAAAAAAGGAAAAAATTGGGAGACTCTCCTACTGGCTCTCACATAATCAGTATTAGCAATTATTACCAAATAAGGTGTCTTAGGTTTTTAAAATTGTTATGTCAGCATGAATATTGATGCACAGAAAAAAGTAGATAATAAACCTTCATTTCTTTATTTTTTCTTGCCCTCTTTCCTTGATGTTAGTAGAAAAGGAGAATACCATTGGGAATATGTAAATAAGCACTTAGTGACTAACAGACTTCATAAGTTGAAGAAAAGCAGGAACCAATACTTTCTTATATACATACTACACTGATGAATTTTGCATACATGCATGAGAAAAAGAGTGGTATCTATTGATGAAGAAGAATCCAACATAATGTAGTGTAGTACATTATAACAGCTAAGGTTTGGGCTAGACCAAGTTTGAACTCAGCCAACTTTATCGAGCCTGGTGTGTTATCTTCTTATTAGTTTATAGTATAAAATGCATAAATAAATAATAGGAAAAACAGGAGGGAAGAGGGAAGGAAGAGTGTAGAAAAGAAGGGAAAAAGAAAGAAAAGATGTTGACTTCCAACTCCCTTTGCAGTAAAATAAGATAACATCAAACCTCAACTTTTTACTTTTATATAATAGTATAAACTAGCCATTTCTATATCTAATCAGTAAACCCCAAAATCAAAGTTTCATTTTTTCCACCTCAAAGTCCAGAAGCAGTTTCCAAGTAGAAACAAAAGTAGTTATGTTTTTTTCTTTTATCAAAGCATCTCTGATCACTCCATCAACTTTTGCAGCCATTCGTCCATTGTGGGGATCGAAGTGTCCTTCCATTTTTGTGCATAAAGTAATCTTGCAGCCATCAACATATATAACATCAAAGTTCCAATTTTTTTCCAAGTCTTTTTCCATTAAACCCAAAACAAAAGTTTCTGGTTTTATCCTTATATTCATTTTAAGATTCTTCTATATTAGAATATGAATCCTACTCCAATATTCCTTTGCTTTGTTGCATGTCCACCACAAATGATAAAAAGTACCTTTATATTTGCATTTCCAACATTCATTTGAAGCACCTTTATACATTCTTGATAACTTATCTAGTGTTAAATACCAACGATATATATCTTATAAAAACTTTTTTTAAAATTGTAATTTAGTGTAAATTTTAAACCTTTTATCCACATATTCTCCCATTGTTCAAGCTTTACATTATATCCAAAGTTCCTTGTCCACTGACTCATACAATGTTTTACATATTCGCTTTCCAAATTCAAGTTCAATAATGTTTTATAAACTTTAGCAATAATATGTTCATCACTACCACAAAGGGAGGATTTCCAATTAATTTTTAACAAAGTCAAGCCTGTAATGCTTTTTGTCTAATTTAAATCTTTCTTTCAGCTGTCTATACATAGAGCAATGGCAAACCCCATAGAGTTTTGATTTGGGGTTACAATGAAGAGAAATCCATGAAAGCTTCCCATAGGAAAGGCAGGAGAAACATGTAAAATAATATCAAGTGCTGGAAGCTAATTTTTTTCAGCTGATAGTTTACTTCTAACTATAACATTTTCTAATGATGTAAATGAGGTTTAGATGATCAAAATAATAGTATAGAAATAGAGGAACTAAAGCCCAAGCTATCAGTCAGTTTCTTTAATACATTATGTAACTATTTGAATATTTAAAATGTCTAAAATATTTCTAATATAAAGGAAGAACAGCAAATGAAAATGTTGTTTTGCATACTTTTTAGTTAAACCAAGTGCATGTTAGAATAAGAGACATTTAGAATTTATATTAAGAGTGCACTTAGAATTAAGAGATATTAAAAATTGGTATACATTCTGCATAACAACAGAATCTATATATAATTATTTAAAGTAACATTTAAATCCTAACAGCTATATAATTTTTGGATATTTTATACAACATATTATACAATTTATTTATGGCAAGCTGACTCTAATCTTAATCATTATCAATTTGAAGTCCCCAGTTTTGTTGGGAATTCAGCTCCTATAATCTTCCAAAAAGCAGTTCCAAAATCCTGGGAATTATGAAGCTGAAGTTCTACATTTATAGGCTTCATTGGGTGTACAAAACTGTGATAAACAAAGAAATGAAACTGCATAAATTGGTAACGCATGAGGTATCATTATGTCAAAAGTTATATGGTGTTACGTTTTTAACAGTAACAATTGTGGTAAGAACAAAAGGATATATTAAATATTACAGTACAATAACTAAATATATCCACATTACATTTATATCTTATATATGATATAGAGGAGTGCAGAGAAAGACAAGGAACTGACATTTTTCTTCTATAGATCTACAGAAGGATCTTAACAGATTTGAACAGTGGACGCTATCGAACAAAATGAAATTCAATGGTGAAAAAAGTAAGATTTTACATTTAGGCAAGAAAAACCAAACGCACAGGTACAGCATAGGTGCTATCTTGCTCAATAATACTAACTGTGAGAGGGGTCTCAGAGTCCTAGTGAACAATCCCTTAAATATGAGCCAGCAGTGTGCGGCAGGCTGCCAAAAAAGCCAACACAGTGCTAGGCTGCATTAACAGAGGGATAGAATTAAGATCACGTGAAGTATTAATATCAATTTACAATGCCTTGGTAAGGCCACACTTGGAATACTGCATCCAGTTTTGGTCACCACGATGTAAAAAAGATGTCGAGACTTTAGAAAGAGTGTAGAGAAGAGCAACAAAGATGATCAGAGGACTGGAGCTAAAACATATAAAGAATGATAGCTGGAATTGGGTATGTCTAGTTTAATGAAAAGGACCAGGGGTAACATAACAATAGCAGTGTACCAATATCTCAGGGGTTGCCAAAAAGAAGAGGTAGTCAAGCTATTCTCTAAAGCACCTGAAGACAGGACAAGAAGCAATGGATGGAAACTAATCAAAGAGAGAAGCAACCTAAGAAGAAACTTCCAAGTGGATTTTTCTCTTTAAGGTGAAATGGAATTATTAAGGACTATTGTCATTCAGCCAACCGCGAGTTCAAAAATGAACAGATCAATTATTGCATTTCATATGAGGAGACAGTTCTTATCAGCATTTTTCTTTGCGCTTTTATTCTATTGGTAGACATTCCACTTAAAGTCAGACTTCATTTCCTCTACTTCATTTAAACTTACATAATAGGAAACAATGGCGGGGTGGGTGGGTGGTTGACATGTTCGTCTCTCGACTCTTCCCTCCTAGACATTTCGCCCCACAACCTTGTGAGAAAAAAGTAAAAGGAAATTGTACTTCATATGCGATCAGTGAGAATACCATTGGTCCAGACAGGTGGATGGTGTTCCGATTTCCTTAATTTTTTCCCGTCTGAATACTGTAGCCAATTTGTAATCGGTGGCGACGGAACCTTCTCTCCCTCTCTCTCCCGAGCCCACCTCCGTCCTATCTTGCAGAGCAGAGGGCTCTAAAAGAAAAAAGATGGCATTTGAGGCCGCTTTCGTCCTCTCCCGCCCTCCTCCAGAAGGACTACAATTCCCGTGATGCCTGTCAAAGGCGGCAAGCGCCGAGCGGAAGGCGTCGGCCTCGCAGAGGCGGCGAGGAGCTCTATCCGGGGCCTTGGCGCTTCTCTCCTCCTTTCGCGCCGCCGGCTGCCGCTGTAGAGCGGCGGGTCCATGTGCGCATCGAACGGTGCTACTGCCCCAGATCTCGTCCGCCTCGGCCTCGAGCGCACGGTCATGGACCCCAACACCATCATCGAGGCCCTGCGGGGCACCATGGACTCCACGGTGCGGGAGACTGCCGAGAGGCAGCTGAACGAGGTGAGAAGGCGGCGGCGCGGCCTGGGAGCGCGGCGTACAGGAGAAGCAGTCCCGGCGACAAGGCCGGCGGGAGCGGGGGGGGGTGAGATGCCAGTCGGGGGCACCGTTCGTGGCCACGAATTGGGTCCAGGCGCAGGCGGGGGTGAGAAATCGGGCGTGCGGACCCCGAATGTCTCCCTGGTCTAGAGTTGGGGACGGGGACGGGGAGCTGGTAGGAGAAGTCGGTCCGCGAAGGGGAATGAGCTCCGAGCAGGCGAGAGATCCCTCAGTGGCACCTGGGAGGTCACCTCCGGTCCAGAGAAGAAGGAGCCGGGCTCCAGACCGAAACTCGGGCCAGGTTGTCGCCGGTCGCCTTGCTATATACGCACGTGCACATGCACCTGGAGGCGAGGAGAGAGGCCCAGGCGCGGGCCTCACGGAGTCGCCTTTCCCAGAGTGAAACGTGGGCAGGAAGAGGAAAGGAGGCGGCGGCGGCGGCAAGAGCGCGGACGGGCGAGGGAAGCCAGGCCGTGTGGCGAAGTGCGGGTTGGGCGGAAGGGAAGAAGGCCTCTCCCGCGATCGAGCCTAAATGTCAGGCCCTTTCCCGCTCCCTCCAGCATTGTCTTCTGGCACGTGGCGGCTCCGTCCTCATCTGGGGAAGCTCGCCAGTGCCCCGGCCCCTTTGCCGGCCTTCTACCATGCCTTGTGGGCTGGAGCCAGAGTCCGCTTGCTCACGATAGCGACAGCATTTCAAACCGGTCCTTTCTGAAACTGACGGCAGAAGGATTCTAAGTGCCAGGAGACGAGGGTGTCCTTCTTCCTTATATGGACGCAAACTTTGCTGTTTAAGGTTAAATTTAGCGGCGGGAAAAAGAAGACGGGTGCTGTCACCTTTCCGAATTGAAATAGCCCGTATTTCATTTTCACTAATTGCACCGATCAGACTTTGATTTGATTTATAGGCGGGCACACGTTTGTGAATCAAAAAGTGCATTTAAAACCAACTTGATGTCATTTCATAGTGTTATGCCCAAGTTTTCAATTAAAATTTGAAATTGGGAAACAGATTTAACAAAAGCAAGATATCTCTTGGAAATAGCACGAATGTCATATTAAAACTGGCGTCCTGTTTTAAACAATGTCTGTTTTCAACATTTTGCAGTCCTGAAGCAGGCCGGCAACATGCAACTTACATCATGATTATGATTAAATGGAAAGCCCCACAAGTATGAAGAATCAGTCTGTATTTGGTATAAGTGTACTGAATTAAGTGTCTAGCTTTCTCTAAAGAATTATATCTTAGGCCTTTTTTTTTTTTTTTTGCTGTTTTCTAATCTGAATTTTTTTTTTGGCATGTAATTAATTATAGCCAGGATATTGAAGCTATCTAAAATGGATACTTTATTATTTCAATTTATGGCCACCCATTCAAGTTCATGATTCTGGGATTCTAAATATATTAAAAGAATAGTATAAAATCATAAAAACAGAAATAAATAACGCACATGAAACACCAGCCAGGTTAAAGATCAGAGCAGGAAAAAAATCTTGGATGAAGTATGAAGGACCTTACAAATCTTGCTTTATTATACAAATTATGTGCAATTCTTTATTATACTGGCATGGGGATCTACAAGTGGTAGGCAATCCTGGGGGTGGTTGGTGGCTTGAGAATGTTCCTGCCACCTTTTTTTTTTTTTAAATCACTTTTAATTGTGTTTTTAATTCTGTTTCTAATGCTATCTTTTTATATAGTTTTATAGCTTTCATTTGTAAACCATCCAGAGTCACTCAGAGATGAGTGGTGTATAAATTTATAAAATAAATTATAAGAATTATATTGCTAAATTTGTACCAGCCTTAAGATTTAGTACATGAAATTTGATCAGATTAAGTCAAATGAACCATCTTGCCTTTCATATGCATTTTGATGTATGACTGAAGAATCTTTTGACTTTGGTGTGAATGATTGAAGCTTGAAGTGAAGTTGGTGATGACAGTGTTTTATTGATTGCAGCTTATCTTAAAGTAGCAAATAATGGAAAGGTCCATTATGGTTCTTAGGTAACTTGCTATACTTCTTTGGGTTCTACTGTACTCATGGTTTAGAAGAGATTAAGGTGTATTTTGTCTGTGAAATAGGTCATCACTGTGTGCTTGCTACTTCTGGAAATGGAAATTTAGAATGATCACACCATTTCAGTGAGTTAACCTAGCTAACAATTGTTTTTGACCTCTGAAAATGAGTTAATTTGTAGAATTACAAAGGAGATATGTTAATTAAAAATCTGGAAAGGACCCTGAAGTTGACAACTGATGTTATGAAGCCTGTGGTGCTCAAACTATAGTAAAGAAGATGGAGTAAAGAAAGTTTTAGATATATTTTAAATTCACAGTGTTCATGAAAAACCATATTTTGTGGCTCAAAGCCTATCTTCTTTAGCCTGATTAAAATATACTGAGTTGTAGTTGTACAACTAACGTACAAATGTATACTAATACACTTTTTGTATTAAAATTGTCTGGTGTCATGTTATTAATTACAGATTATAACCATATTTAGCATAAATACCAAAAAGGGCGCAACTTTAACTTTCATGAGAAAAAGTCTGATAAAGTAATGAAGTAGCATTGTTACATGACAAATATTGAGAAAATGTATATTGGGGTATTGAGAAAATGAGAGTTGCCTTACTTAAACAAAATGCTGGTGTGCCATTCAAGATTTCTTCACGGTTGTTCCAAACATCTTGGAGAATTAACCACATATCTTCTGTGGATGTAGGCTGCCTCAAATCCTTCTGTCTCTTCGTGTAATTCCAAACAGACTCGACAGTGTTGAGATCAGGGCTCTTGAGGGGCCAAACCATCACTTCAGGACTTCCTGTTCTTCTTTACACTGAAGATAGTTTTCAATGACATTGGCTATATGTTTGGGGCCATTGTCCTGCTGCAGAATAAATTTGAGGCCAATCACACGTCTCCCTGATGGTATGGCATGATGGATAAGTATCTGCCTGGATTTCTCAGCGTTGAAGACAACTTTGATCCTGACCAAATCTCCAACTCCATTTACAGAAACGCAGCCCCAAGCTTGCAAGGAAACTCCACTCCACCATGTTTCACTGTTGCCTGCAGACACTCATTATTGCACCGCTCTCCAGCCCTTCAGCGAAGACACTGCTGCCTCCTATAGCCAGATATTTCAAATTTAGAGTCATCAGTCCAGAGTACCTGCTGCCATTTTTCTGCACCCCAGTTTCCATGTTTTCATGTATAGTTGAGTCACTTAGCCTTATTTCCATGTACACATCCACACATGCGCACACACAGACATGTCAAAATATTTAAGTGGGTATCTAGATTGGCTTCTTTGCCGTGAACTTTCCTCTCCCTGGGAAAAATGACAGCAGAAATAACAAATAATATATGCTTTGGTCGGTCAAGGAAATGAATGCCAATTGACATGGTAGGGTGGGATGTTGCAATATAATGAGTACTTGAGAAGGGAAGAATGTTCATCGAGATTATGTGAACTGGATGGTCCAACTTGAATAGCTCCCTCCTTTGATGCATACCACATTTGGGGTACAAATTGATAAACAGATATTTACACAGATGAGTGATTCTTACATAAAGATAGTGAGAGAATCCATGTTCATTAATGTGAATGACTTTCTATGTGTAATATGAGCTCTGTATTTAGAATAATAAAATTCTTATTGCATTCTTGGGTAAGCATGTGAGAGGGTGGTGCCCCTTGTTGAACATGTCTACTCTTTTTGTATGTATGTTGTATGCAGATGTCATCTTGTTTTTGGTTTGTATTGGATTTTATGATATTAGTTGTGAGTTGGGTGATGCCTAATTGGAATTAAATAAATAATATCGCAGCATAAGTAATTCTGTTTAAAATGCTCATATAATCCTGTGATTATTACAGCTATTAACTTTTCGGAACTGTGAATTTTGCATCCTCTTCTATAGATCAGCTATGAATTAGCTTACTGCTTGATGGGTAGTATGGGGCATGTTCATCAACTGAATTTACTTTCTAAAATATATATGTATATATGTATTTCATTTATTACTGTGGCTGCTAATCAATCACGCTTCTGACTAATACAATTGCTTAAATAAAGCAGATTATTTGTTAAGAGTATGTAACTGTATAGTCTCTTTTTTCTCCCCACTTCATTTTTCCTTTTGTGCAAGTGGGAAGTCAAATAGGAATTCACAGTTAATCATAATTTCTCAGTATATCTTTGATTAGTTCCTATCAAGTCAGTTTATATAAGCCAACTTCAAAAATAGTTTAAATCTGATTGTTGAATCCTGGCATATTTAGGAGCAGATTCCAGCACAAGAGAAAGCAGTAATTGTTGTTTTCTTATTAAAATCTGGGAATGAAGGAGAGAGAAGGAGCTAAGGGTATTACATCTATGCATATTGTGGTCCCAAAATCCAGATTTTGGAAAAGAAGGGTTTGATTCTGTATGTGAATACAATCATTTTTCCCCCTAATAAGTTATTTACATTCAAGGCTTCAACAAAACTTGAGTAAGACTATGTGCGTCTGGATTTTCCCCCTCTTAGATCCCATTTCCCATCATTAATTCTGGATGGGGTTACATTCTCCTGAATAGAATCAGTGCACATTTGGGGAATCCTTCTGGACTTGCAGCTTCTGTTCAAAGAACAAGTGGCAACTATGACCAGGAAGGCTTTTGTAAAACTCTGTGTTATATATCAGTAGCACTCTTTGCTTTGGTTATCTCCCAAGTGGAGTAGGGCATTATGGTCTACATGGAATTGCCCTTGAAGAACATCTAGAAGCTGCAGTTGATCCGGAATGCAGTGGCACAAGCAATTATGGGTGTGCCTTTATACAATGATATTATGCCTTTATTTCACAAGCTGCAGTGGCACCCAGTTTCTTCCAGGTGCAGTTCACGGGGCTTGTCATTATAAAACCCTCTGCAGCATGGAGCTGCTTTATTTAAGGCAGAGATCCCCAACCTTTTAGGCGCCAGGGACCGGTTACGTGGAGAGAGGTTTTTCCGCGGACCGGAGGGGGTGTGGTTTCTGTGCTGCCTGCATCCTACGGCTTTCCTTGTTTGTGCGGCCCGGTTGCTGGCATGCCACGGCCTAGTAATGGTCCACGGACTAAGGGTTGGGGACCCCTGATTTAAGGGACCATCCCTCCTCAATTATCTGTGTCCCATCAGATTTGACAGAAGGGGCATGCACCAGGTCCTGTTGATTAAAAAGTGCCACCTCAAAGGACCTAGGACACAGGTCGGCAACCTGCGGCTCCGGAGCCGCATGTGGCTCTTTGAGCCTTCCCCTGCGGCTCCCAGCCTCCTCTGCCATTCGCAGAGAGAGACAGAGACAGAGAGAGGCACTTGAGCTTCCCTTCTCTCTCTCTCTCTCTCTCTCTCTCTCTCTCTGTGTAAGTAAAAAAGAGAGTGGACTCAACGGTGTTCTCCGAGGAGCTGAAAAGCTTACTGAGTGGGGCTTCTCCTTTGGCTGCGTCTCTGCAGGAAGCAGGAAGGACAGGAGAGAGCTAGCTGGCCCAACTATGCTGGTTCAGGAATTCTGGGAGTTGAAGTCTTTGAGTCATAAAAGAGCCGATGTTGCCTACCCCTGAGCTTGTTGGAGAACAGCTTGAAGCCAGCTTGCCAGGTGAGCAGAAGATCGGAGAGAGGCAGAGAGAGAGAGAGAAAGAGAGAGAAAGAGGGAGAGAGAGAGAGAGAGAGAAAGGAAAGAGAAAAATAGAAAGAGGGAGAGGAAAAAGAGAGAGAGGAAGAGGAAAGAGGGAGAGAGAAAGATAGAAAGAGGAGAGAGAGAGGGGGGGGTGGAAGAGGACTGGCAGATCAAGGACAGAAAGAGAGGGAGAGGGAGAGGGGGGAGAGACAGAGAGAGACCCTTTTGACATCTAAAATGAAGATAACACTGCATATATCCTTTTTTATCTTTATGATATGTGTGTGTGTGTGTGTGTGTGTAAGTAAAAAAGATAGTGGTAAAAAGGATATATGCAGTGTTATCTTCATTTTAGATATCAAAAGGGTTTTGCGGCTCCCAGTGTTTTGTTTTCGGTGGGAAACGGGTCCAAGTGGCTCTTTGAGTGTTTTGGGTTGCCTACCCCTGACCTAGGAAGCTTGCCTTTTCCATAGTAGTGCTTCTTCTCAGGGACACCATCCCTCCCAGTATTAAATTAACCACAGCCACATGAAGGTTATGAGGGGTTGACCCGCTGAATTAAATGCATTTGCTGTTGATTGATTTATCATTGGTGGCCTTTTTTGCTTTATGTGTTTTATTTATTATATACTTTATTTTTATTTTTATATACTTTGTTTGATGTTTTATTGTTTTAGCTTTACATGAGTCTCGTATGTGAGATGAGCAACTATATAAATTAGGAAATAAGCTAAACTGAAAAATATTGGAGTATGCACAAATTAACTGTGAAATTTTACTGCCACATTTGAAATGTTCTCTTGTAACATTTTAAGTGTCCTCTGTTCTAGTGGAACAGTACATGAAATATTTGGTGTGCTCTGTCCTACGGAATTTAAAAAAAAAAAACACCTTGAAACAAGCCCCTTGCTTTCTTGTTTTTCATTTTAGAGTCACAAAACTTGGGTTGCTGTTCTATGTTGAATATGTCTTGTCCCCCATCCAGAAAAAAGTATTTGATCAAGGGGATTATGTTTTAAAAAAATTCTGAACCATGCAGTGGAAGCAACAGTTAAACATACTTTTCTGCAAACTCTTGCCTTCACAGACAGCCTCAGAACACACCAGAAATGAAGCAATAAAAATACCTTCATTTCAACATAACTCAGGAACAAAGTAATGGAGAAATACTTTTCTGGCTTTGGTTGAGGCTTGTTTTTTAATATACATATACAGTGTCCAATTTTGTATTCGGTAGTCTGCTTGATAAAGCACAACATACATAGTGAATATAAAGACAACAATGTTACATTGAACTCAAACTTTCCCATACAAAAAAAAAATAGCAATACACTTAGTTACCTACCTACTTGAGCTTGGAAAATTTTGCACAGCCCATGTTTATGCAAGGCAGTTTTATATGAGCAGGTTTTATCTCAGTTGGTAGACTCAGATTGGCAAATGATTGGCCTTCTGATGAAAGTTGGGTCATGTCAGAGGTGAACTACAATATTTTAAAATCATTTTTCTTAAAGTAAACCATGAAAATAGACAGTACAATACAAGGGGAGAGGGAATATCTAAAAATAAAAAGATATCTCAGACTTCCATTTTCCTCCCTTGTCCTAGCTTTCTGCTTTTTAAACTGATATTTCACATCTTTATGTATAAGATTGTGATATATTGTTTCGAAGCTTACTGTGGTTGAAAATATAGACGATAATCATTTTACAGCTTGAACTTTGTGGAACTTAGTATATAATAAACAAAATATATTGAACTCATGGGCAGCATTAGTGTTGTATATATATATTCTCTAAAAGTTTACATATTTAGTTAACTTGTATTGTAAGAGCAATGTTGACTCAAGATTAGATTATGCCGTCAGACAACTCTATGAAATAGATTTCTCTTTATGTCATGCCTGTTTCTTTCTAGGTTATTTTTTATTGACTGTGTGGCATAAAAATGAGTTGCTGCTGAGTAGTATGTTATATCCAAACATCTTGAATGCATAATAGCTGCAAAATGACTCAGCTTTGTCTGGAGACATTTTCACCTTATAGTGAATGGCAGTATTTTCTCAATACACTTATTGAAGGCGATTTAAAAAGTTAGGATGTTACAATAATTTCTTTTTAGAAAATGATGTTTGCATTACACTGTTTTAATACAGGAAAACTACCCATATTTTTCTGAGCAGTCATTGAAGCCATCATAGGAAAGCAGGCCCATTCTTTATTCTGTAATATATGTGTGTCTGAAGCAGAGTGCTTCTCATCCTTGACAACTAAAATGCACAGATTTCAATTCCCCAGTCAACCGTAACACCTTAAAGTTTAATCTTTCAATCTTAAAGTTGGTAAAGTTGAGAAACACTGGTCTAAAACAATATCCTCCAATTGAAGTGTCCACCAGATGTCCAGACTTCACATTCCAAAACTGTCAGCTCTGATTTTGTTAGTTTTGAGAGTAAACTTTACGCAGCTGGAGGTTGCCCATGCTTAAGAACACAAGATTATTTTCTTAAAGTATTCAGATCCCACCACATAACAACTTTGTCACATATCTTTGGTTTTCAGAAAATGATCAAATACTCAGCATGGAAGTGTCTTCTCGGGATTTCCCCCTATTTTATTTATAATATGAGATATATACAAACTTAGTTTCATTTTTATCTATGCAAGACGAATTATATAGTATTAAGGCAAATAAACAGTCATTTTCTTTGCCAGTGCACTCTCTTATCTACATTGGTCATAAAAGAACAGGAGTGCAGCATTGATTTAATGCTACTCAAGCCAATATTTTTAAATTAACTGTATATTTCTAAGGTATTATACCTATGGCTACATGTTTATGTAACTAGTTTTGCATTCTCCTTTTGTCTTAGTTAAGCAAGATTTCAATAACAGTTGGCTGACAATCAGTCTGCAACATGTCATTTACTTGGATCTTTCTCTGGATCATGATTTCTCCTCTTCCTCAGATCAGTTTCAGTTCATTTCTTTCAATGGGTCTTCAGGTCACTCCGGAGCATTTTATCTCCCCTTTCCCAGAGCAACCATTAACAGTCAAGCCTTCTGCATCCAAACCATCATGGTTTATCAGTCATGCCAAGCTTAGCCAGCATATCCCCTTTTCACATTCTGTCAAAAAGTTTATTTGGAATTCTTATCTGTCATTCCTGCAGCCTGGCCTTTTTTGGAATATCAAAACACATGATAGGATAGCAGCCGTTCTATCAAACAGGTACAGATTTCTAAAATCAGTAAAGAAGATGATGATGATGATGATGATGATGATGATGATGATGATGATGATGATGATGATAAGAACAATATAATAGTAGTAGTAGTAGTAGTAGTAGTAGTAGTAGTAGTAGTAGTAGTAGTAGTAATAATAATAATAATAATAATAATAATAAAAGTTGGAAGGGACCTTGGAGGTCATCACGTCCAACCCCCTGCTCAGGCAGGTAACCCTATACCATTTTGGACAAATGGTTGTCCAGTCTCTTCTTAAAAACTTCCAGTGTTGGAGCATTCACCGCTTCTGGAGGCAGGTTGTTCCACTGATTAATTGTTCTAACTGTCAGGAAGTTTCTCCTTAGTTCTAGGTTGCTTCTCTCTTTGGTTAGTTTCCATCCATTGCTTTTTGTCCTGCCTTCAGGCGCCTTGGAGAATAGCTTGACTCCCTCTTCTTTGTGGCAGCCCCTGAGATATTGGAACACTGCTATCATGTCCCCCCTCGTCCTTCTCTTTGTTAAACTAGATATACCCAATTCCAATGTTTTAGCCTCCAGTCCTCTAATCATCTTTGTTGCTCTTCTCTATTCTTTTTTTTACTTATTTTTTATTCATTTATGGAGATAAAAGAAAATTATTCATCAGTACCTGCTAATTTAGCACAGTGTAAGCAAAGGGGGATTCTTAGGAGCAGCACAGTGGTCTAGAGGTGGAGATCTCTCCTCACAATCAGGAGGCTGTAAGTTCGATCCTAAATAGCGGCAGATATTTCTCTCTTTGGGCACAATGAGTAATTGTCCGCTGTGAGCTCCGCCTAGGCGTCAGGAAGGGCATCTGGCCATTAAACGCTCAAGCTCTGTTCAGTCGCCCCGATTTCACCCCGACACAAGAGGGATTCTTGAGATGGGTACCTTTCCAGGTTTTCTTTTTCTAGAATGTGAAGTGGTAGCAAGAGGTATGGAAAACCTCACTATTCCTTTTGCTGCCCTTTTTTATGTTGACTTTTCTAATCTTCATAGCTGAATTTCAGTATGAAAGCAACTCATTCTTTGATACATAATGCAGCTTGATTTTTCATGAAGCAATCAGACGGCTTCTTTTAAAGCACTGATACATTTGATACCAGCCTTTTTCAACTTCGAGCTCTCCAAATGAAAATTAGTGAAGCTGAAAAGAAACATACTGTACATTATGCGCAACTGTTTGGCAAATAATGGTCATGCTTTGGGATCTCTTGTCTTATACTCATTGCTACATGTTTGTGGCTAGCATGGCAACATGACCACACTTTTAAACCCGTTCTCACAGTGGCTGTTGACCGTTTATTGAAAAGGTGGCGAAAACTGCAGTTGTGTTATGTTGACCTTCCTAGTTGTGAATATAGTAAAGGATAAAGGCGAAACAATGCTCTCCTTTTTCTTTCTTAAATAGGCACCCTAAATCCAATCTTAAGGATGATTTTCTTTTCTTCCATTGCCTGGGCAGCATAAAAAGCAAAGTTCTGCTGATAGGTATCTGATTGAGAGAGATATGCAAACATTGTGAGAGGAATGGAATGCATCTCAGCTATGAAATTGGCAAAGGGAACAAAAGAGATGAGAAGAACCCCCCCCCCCAGGAGCTAGTAGGCAGTGGATGATGGGGACCTCTAAGCTAATGGAGTGGGAGGGTAATGTCTATGTTCGCTTAGCTAAAATGTGAATTCTGAAAGGTTAAAAAAAACCCTTTTTTGTAATGCTTTCTAAAATTTTAAGCATCTAACTATTTTTATATTTTCCTTATAGGCTCATAAATCAGTGAACTTCGTTTCAACTCTCCTTCAAATTACTATGTCAGAACAACTGGATTTACCAGTGAGACAGGCAGGCAAGTAACAGTTCATCACTTTTTATAGTATAAATATTTAGCGCTATTAATAAGGGACTATGAGTAGCAAAATGAAATAATGGAAAGTAGATTTTAATGTGGGGTAATGCTATATAAACAGGAAAAGGATGGTCTCTGAAATCTGGGGCAGGGGAATAATCCTTGTACTTAAAATAGTTTGCTAGAGTGGACGTGATTATTTTTGTACAAAAGCATCCCTTAGAATTTATGATTACATGACAGCTTGTGTGTATATATATATATATATTTAGATTAAGAGGTCATCTCATCCTTCTTTGTAATTCCACATCTTGAAAAAAGTAGATAGAATAACTGTTTACTAGATAACAATAAACTTTTCAAGCTATTATGTCTGAGAAACATACATTATTAATCTTGCTTGCTTGAATATCAGTAATATTGAACACAATTAGGTATCCAGTCATGTAATGCATGTCTTATGTATTTAGATAGAAATTTTATTAGCTGAAGCGTTTTAAGAAAAATACTATGTTATGAGTCCGTTGAGGAGTAAGCTGAACTAAACTAATTTGCATAGACTGGTGTCATGGCTATCATCAATATTGTGTACAATATTTTTGTATATATTGAAAGAGCAAATATTTGTTGTCATTAAATTATCCCTACTGAAACTTTGATTTTAATTTATTAATTAGACATCTTGAAATATATAGCATGTTTTGCATATTTTCTCTCATCAAGACATTTTGGCAATTCAGTCTCCTTCAGCTTAATTCTAGTCCCTTAACGTTGATATTAGTTGCACTGATAGGTGCCATACGTATCAGGGTGGGTATTCCAGCCATAAAGCTTAAGACATTTTTGTACAAGCATTAAAGTTAAATAAATAATGTGTACTTTTATGATCAGTGACAGACATTCTCACATCCATTTTTTCTTTGCAAAAATTCATAATTATCAATAGGCATTTTATGCCTGAAATGGTCTGTAAGGTGAGAGTAATGACTGATACTTAGTTTGATGTCTAGGGATTTAATCTACCACACCACACAGTGATGTAGCAGAAGTGATTGCATGTAGCTCACTTTTCTTCCATTTTTTTAAAAAATAAAGAAGCAATAAATTTTAGGGCAAAATTATATAGGATGGAGTACTTTATAAAGTTCCATGTTCTGCTTGTGTGCTGGTTGTGAGCTAATAGTTATGTCTATTAGATTATTACAGATGCATCATAATACAATTTTAGGGCATCTTAATACTGTTATTTGACAGGTGTTATATACTTGAAGAATATGATAACCCAGTATTGGCCTGACCGGGGAATTACTCCAGGGGATAACCCGCCTTACTCAATACCAGAAGAAGATAGACATTGTATTCGAGAGAATATTGTAGAAGCTATTATTCATTCTCCTGAACTGATCAGGTATATTCAAAGTTGTGGTCACAAAGTATTCTTGTTCCAAATTCATTCTTAATTGGAGTATTTTCAGTCTTACTAGAAAGTATAATACTGATACTGTGCTCTTAAATTTATATTGGGATAGGGAAATTCATGGGCATTACACAGTATAATTGACAGAAGAGAATGCCTATTGTATTCTATTTTATTAAAATACTGACATTTAAGTGAACTCCTTGGTGTTCTCAGAGCCTAACATTGTATTTACTTCTACTTCAATCATTAATCTGTCAATGTAGAGAAAATCAAAATAGCAGTATTATTTGTAAAATATCTCATATGTTCCAGAGTACAGCTTACTACTTGCATTCATCATATTATCAAGCATGATTATCCCACTCGCTGGACTGCTGTTGTTGAGAAAATTGGATTTTATCTCCAGTCTGATAATAGTGCCTGTTGGCTTGGGATACTCCTTTGTCTTTATCAACTTGTGAAGAACTATGAGTAAGTTATTATGTGTTATGTATATATATATATGGTGTGCTTTAACAGTAATTCACATTACTGTTGTCTATACATTAGAGTTATATGACCTTGAATTTAAGATTGGATTTGAAGGATTGTCTGTTTACCTTTTGAGGTACAGGAGATAGGACTTTTTCATAAGAAATGTCTTCTACAATTGCAGACGTAAACATGCGATAGAGGTAGTGCTTGCCTAGTGATTATTTGTTCAGCAACCGAAGTATTGATGGTGCAGCATTCCCTTGGTCATGTGATCGCAATTCAGGGCTTGACAACCAGATCATAATTATGATGGTTGCAGCATCCCCTGGTCATGTAATTGTCATTTGCAACCCTGCCTGCCAACTTCCCACAAGCAAAGTCAATGGGGAAGCCGGCAGGAGGTTGCAAGTTGCTCCTGCCACTGCTGCTTTTTTGTCCCAAGGTGGGATGGGCATCTCATCGCGCGTGCTTGTGCGCACACACACAGACACGCACACACATACACATATGTATTCTATAGCACTCAAAGCAGCCACCTATCTGCCTGATTACCTGGGATATAGTTTCAATGGTATAAGCCAGGGGTAGTCAACCTTGGCTCTTTTATGACTCGTGGACTTCAATTCCCAGAATTCCTGAGCCAGTTTAGCTGGCTCAGGAATTCTGGGAGTTGAAGTCCATGAGTCATAAAAGAGCCAAGGTTGACTACCCCTGGTATAAGCAAACACTTTTTGGTTTCCAATTTGTCTCATGTTGTGATTAATCCCGAGCTGAACAACCTGCATAGTCCACACTTAACGATGGCAATAGGAATCACTTCTCAGCCTTTTGGCTAAGATCAAGTGTAGGAATTGTCACTAAGTGAATAGGTCATATGATGACATGCTTAATGAGAGAAATTCAGTCCCAATTACCATTGTAACCCAAAAACTACCTGTGCATCTGCTGCAGAAATTCAGCAAACTGCTAGATGGCGGCAGTGATATATTTTGGTTTGTGTCTCTTTGCTGCTATCCATTGGTAATCTGGATTTTTAGATAGAATCTGCCTACTAAAATCTATGTATGCATGCCTCTTTCGCAGATAATACTGAAATGCTACACCAGTGTTTCTCAACTTGACAACTTTTAGGCGTGTGGACTTCAACTCCCAAAGTGTGGGATTTCTGGGGCTTGATGTCAACACATCTTAACATTGCCAAATTTAAGAAACACTATACTACACTTCTAATTATTTGTATTTATATATGAATATGTTACTGTCTTGGTGATTTTTATTATTAGGACAAGTTAATTTTGCAGTGATTTTTTTCTCTTTTTTTAATGCTTTCAAATTAGTCTCCAAATTATATAAATAATTTGGATTTTTGTCTGTGAAATTGGTCTGCTTGCTCTTTAAATTGCTTTAAAAATTTCTCCCATATTAGCATATTATTTTTAAAGAAATACTGTTATTGAAGATTATGTTCAAGAAGTATCTAAAACACTTTTAAAAGTTTGATTTTTTTGCAGCCCAAAAATGTGCTGAAGTGAGTTGAAGTAAGTTTGATTCTAGTGACTGGCCATGTATTGCAGAAACATTTTTCTTAAAGAAAGAAAATGAAAATGAAAATGTTAAAGTGTCAAGTTGTATATACTCAAACTCTTTATCATCCATTAAGATACCCCTAAATTAAGAGAAGGAAAAATGTTATATGGGGGATTAGCTTAAGATACCCATTTCATTCCTTAAATTGACATCCAGTAACAATGAAAAAATTGACCCCCAACATGTGGCTGTGCTTACAGTTGATGCTACAAAAGAGGCATTGGATAAACTGCATTTATGTGATTATAGCGCATATAGTATTCTTCTTATTCTTCTCCATCATGCATTTAAAAAAGAAAAACATACAGCAAGAACATCTTTATTTGTGATAATTATGTATATTCAGAGAACTCAACAAGACAGAGGGTTACATGTTTCCTCTGCAGTACTTTCTTTGCAAATAGGATAAAATTTCTTCATTTTTAACCAGTGATGGAGCTAATAGGTTTTTTTTTCTAAAATCAGCTCTTAACTATTTTTCAAAGATACAAAAAACCAGAAGAGAGGACTCCATTGATAGCAGCAATGCAACACTTCTTGCCTGTTCTGAAAGATCGTTTCATCCAGCTTCTTTCTGATCCGTCTGATCAGTCTGTCCTCATCCAAAAACAGATCTTCAAAATCTTTTATGCCCTTGTTCAGGTTTGTCCTTTTACAAATAAATGGTTTTAATCTGTAATCTTGGAACAATTACATATTGATGCTTAACCAAGAAAGTGGATAATTTAAGAAATTAAATAATAGAGTGGATTTTTAGGTTGTTTATATCTTTGCTTAATTTATAACCATAGCTTGTTTTTGCTTTGCTCATAATTTTTCTCAACAGTATACATTACCCCTGGAGTTGATCAATCAGCAAAACCTAGCAGAATGGATAGAAATTTTGAAGACAGTTGTTGACCGAGATGTACCAGCTGTAAGTATTTGTTTTATGCAGACTATATGGTTTATGTATGACAGGCTGTGTGTGTTGGTTGTATGACTGAATATACAAATAAATGATATACACGGCTGTATTATTTTTATCTATAGACAATGTAAACTGTGCAAAGAATGGGATTCTACTTACATTTATAGATTTTTCTCGCTTTCTTATAAGCATGTCCCTTGGACTTGTAGAGCTGATATGAAAATTCAAAAGTAAAAGTTGCAGCCCTCTTGGTTACTTCCCTTTGTATCTTGCCATTCTAAATCTTTTGTGGGGTAAGAGAGTAAACATATTTATAATAAGGGGCGGGTGTCCTATGGCCCCAATCTCCCTTTTCTCAGCTTCAAAGCTTCCTCCAATAGTTGAAAACTGACAGCGATTTTTCTCACATTTTTCAGGTGGGAAACTTAAAAATTGTAATCGTAATATGGCCCTAAAAAAAAGGCCCCAAGTTACATCTATGGTGCATATACAAATAAAATAAATCCTTATTCTATAGAGAGGCAAGACAAGAACTGCTGATTTTACGACATTTCCCTATTGACTATAGCTGTCATCCCTCCCCCAAAGTTTCAAATGTGATTCCTATCCATCAAAAGATGGTTCTCCCCATGTTTAATTAGTCTTTAAAGTAAAAGCACAGAAGCCTAATATTACATTATAAATTAATGCTATATATTTTAACTTGGTTTCAAAAGGAAACCCTCCAGGTGGATGAAGATGATAGGCCTGAATTACCATGGTGGAAATGTAAGAAGTGGGCCCTCCACATCTTAGCCAGACTTTTTGAAAGGTAACATTTTTTCCCCTCAAGGTTCATTTTTTAAGTATTTTAAATGTTATTTTTTTTGTTGCATGTGCATAATATATTACAGTGTTATCTTGTTTTGTTTTGTTTTTACTAATATTGCAATAGGTATGGAAGCCCTGGTAATGTTTCCAAGGAATACAATGAATTTGCTGAAGTTTTTTTAAAGGCATTTGCTGTTGGTATACAGCAGGTAGGATTTTTTTTCTTTATAATTTGGGTTTGATTGACAATTGAACCTTACTATCATTTTTTGTTCAAAAATTAAACATTTGAATTTAAGTAGAAGATGCTTGAAATAAAATCAGTAGTTCCTGTTTCTCTCTTTTTGCCAAATGGAATCTATTATTTCCTAGAAAACACAATTAACTTCTTTAGTCAAGGAGATTAAATTCTGTCTTAGTTGATAGATGAAGCATTTGAATGTTGATGTGTATAATGAGTCACATTTAAGTTCCTTAAGGCCAAATTCCTGACATTCCAAGCAATTAGACTTTGCATATACTTTGCTATCTTTCCTTCTCCATATGTATCACCTTGCACTAAATAAAGCATTGCTTCATACCAAATAAGATAGTTCATTTGCATTCATACATTCTTCCCTCTATCTCCTTTTGGGATAAGCTGTATTACAATGTGCACAGAAAAGAGTAAGAAATAGTAAGGTAAAGGAATGAAATGAGAAAACATAGCTAAAGTATTTGGACTAGAACAGGGGTAGGCAACCTTGGCTCTTTTATGACTCGTGGACTTCAGCTCCCAGAATTCCTGAGCCATCCATAAAAGAGCCAAGGTTGCCTCTCCTGGACTAGAAGATATCCAAGGTCCCTTCCAACTCTATTCTGATAGAAATGTATTCCCACCAATAACCATTCATTATACTTTTCTCCGTACCTTTCTATCTCTATAAACCATCCTAGTTTCTACCACATCCATTCAGCTTTTCATGCATTGCCCAGATTTTTCAAACTTCTTCTCAGGATCTCTTCTCCATCCAGTCATAACCTTTTTGATTTTTTTCCTCCCACTTAATTTATTTACTTTGTATTTGGTCACATTCATTCCGCCCTCATTTATTCTGGACCCTGCCTCTTTTTTTATCACATACATTTCTTAAGTCACCAAATCTTACCTCACTTAACCTACTATTTTATGTTTCTCCTGGCATATCTAATGTCCACTTATCTAGAATATAAGTGGGCAAGAGAATGCTATTATATGTAGCTAGCTTCTTCTTTTTTTTTCTTTCTGCCACCCTCTTTCAGCAACACTCACAGTTTGCGACCGATCACATGCTACACACTCATTCTATATTAGCTATGTGGAAAGCTGCTATCTAACACATTTTGGAAAACAGCTTAAATCTTTAGAAACAATCAATCCATTTTCTTAGGTTTTGCTGAAAGTGTTATATCAATATAAAGAAAAGCAGTATATGGCTCCAAGAGTTCTACAGCAGACTTTGAACTATATCAATCAAGGGATATCACATGCAGTTACTTGGAAAAATCTGAAACCTCATATTCAAGTAAGTTGTTTTTCTTGTTCTTTTGGAATGAAGCCTGCATAGCTAAACGATAAATTATGATATTTTTTTCCCCTGAAGCTTTGGTGTAGTAGAATTTGACTGGAGTTTTAACTTGTGTGGATGAGTTTTACGTTTGATCATATCATTGACATTTCTAAATGTATTTGATACTGGAAGCTTCGCCTCCTTTAAAAAAAAAAATAGAGCACCCTATAAAAACAAACAATTTTTATTTGCAGGGAATTATCCAAGATGTTATCTTCCCATTGATGTGCTATACAGATTCGGATGAAGAGCTGTGGCAGGAAGACCCTTACGAATATATACGTATGAAGTTTGGTAAGTGATTCAGAATTGACTAAATTTGCAGAGAGCTTTCATAGCTCAGCGGTAATAGATTCACATATCACAATGTGTCTTACTTGGCTTGTTTGGTTTTTAGCTTAATGTGATAAATACATTCAGTCATTATTTCAAACATTGTGGGTTTTAAAACATGGTTTATATTATATTGTGGTATAATTAATAAACATGTTATCCCAGTTTTGCCAGTCAAGGCTTTGCATAATAAATGAAACGGATCAAGATCACAGTAAAACAAAAATGTCAGATGTGTTAGAAAAATAATTCAAAACCTATTTTCATGACTTAGATTTACTAGTGGTAGTTGTGGTGTCTTATATGAGGCATGCAAGATGTAATGGGACAAGTACTGTATGACCTTCCTTCCATTAAGTAAGGTTCTTCTACTTTTACAAGTTTCAATTGGTAACAGTTCAGTCTGTCCAGAGCCAATAGTAACTCCTCTTCCATGGGTCTTTGAGAAATTTCTTGTATGTAATTCTTATGCTTTTAACACGGAAAGCTAGTTTGTGCCAGTCATTGTATCTATTTTACTTTATACTGACAATCAACTGCTCTCCAGGGTCTTTCCCACCATCTGATCCTTTTAGGTGGAGATGCCAAGCAACGGACTGGGATCTTCTACATACAAAATATAAATGTCACCTCTCTCTAACACTCATCCATCTGTTACAGTCACTGAATCCCTGAATTTAAATTTTTCAAAGTATAACATCAGCAACTCAGTTATATGTAGGAGAATCCTACTGTACTCAGTGGAATTACTGCATGGAATTTTGCATAGAACAAAAGCCTTAGGTTTATAAAATGCTCCAGGATCCGTTTTATATTTCTTTTTTCCAACTTAGGTCTATTCTGTGTACTTAACTGACTTATGGAATATTCTAAAACGATGTTGACTTGCCAGAGAACAAAATAATTTATGCAGCTTTCTCAGCATGATCCAAGAAGAGGGTTTTTGTTTTAAAAAAAACTTTTTCACAAATCTGAAATTTCAGTCAGCATGGAATAATGCAATATGTCCTAGATGAATCTTAATAAATACATTTTAGATGACTTTGTTGTTGAAATAATATTAGTATGCAATATGTTGATTATTACATTATCTAAAATTATAGAAATGTTACTCATTTTGCAGCTTTGAGACATTTATATTCATAATTCTCCAAATAGGCAGAAGTTTAAACACATTAAAAATGCTTTTATGGAAGTTCAGAATGGAAATTTCTAGTGGTTGATGAATCCTTTATGTTTGTTTTGCATTAATTCGTGAACATTTCAAAAGGCAAATAATGTAAATTGATTCTTTTAATAGATGTATTTGAAGACTTCATTTCCCCCACAACTGCTGCACAAACGTTGTTGTTTACAGCATGTGGTAAAAGGAAAGAGGTATGTTCCATAAAGATTACTTTAAATCCCCAAAAATAAAGTTCTTTTTAAATCTTGTGTGTAGACCATTGGATACTTTACTTGAAAAACTGCTTGTAGAAGGTTTTGAAGAAGTATCTCTTGGGGGCGTCATGGGCTTTTCCAGGTGGCACACTCAGCTACTTTCCATAGAAACAGTGTGTGACAAGCAAAGCTTCCAGTCTGCACGCTTTCACTATATTCATTAGTTTGTTATCAGAATATGGCACACTAGTGAAAGAATTCAGTTCTGCTGACTGCCTCTCACCATCTCCCTAACATTGAAGTCCCAGATGATTCATGTAAGATGCAGTGGTTGTACCATTGGCATTGTTATCACTATGTCAGGTTCTGACTCCAAGCATGGCAGCTCCCAGAACTAGGAAAGACATCTTTTATCTTCCAACTAGGTTTCTTTATTATTCCACACCTATGGAGAAAATCTTGCCGTGAAGCACATATTCTGAGAACTATTAAGGAGGAGCTGTCTTTACCCTCATTGTCTCACACAAACTGTATGAACTGAGTTGCCTCTTACTCCTCTGGAAGGCACCTCTTTCCTCCTGAGAATCCAGCCCATTCCATTCCATCGTGGAGATGATGTGGCTAGAACTGTATTTAGCATTTTTATAGTTTTGAAAAAATATCAGAATGTGTCTTAAGGATTTTAGATTTTTCTTGTTAATAATTAGCTCCCGCAATCAATAGTGTACCTTTTCATTTTAACTGAATTCCCAAAGACAGTTTTAACCCTGGTGTCTTCATTACTTCTAAGCAATTTTCATGCACGATATTTAGAAAAATTAAACACAGGCAGATAATATCTTAGGCCCGTGGTGGCGAACCTATGGCACGCGTGCCACAGGTGGCACGCAGAGCCCTCTTTGTGGGCACATGTGCCATTGCCCCAGTCCTAGGCCTTCAGCTGGGTTTTATAAAACCTTTTCACTTTAGGCCTCCGCCGCCGTGTGCAAAAAAAAAAAAGGTTCAATCAAACTTCTTGCGGGGAAAAAAAAGATCTCGCAAAGTTGGAATTGATTGATTGAACTTTTTAATTCCCACCCAATCTGCCGTTACCACCGCAGCCACTCCCACCCAGTGGGCCACACCCACCTGGCACCCGACAATACATAAGTGGGTTTTGGGTTGCAGTTTGGGCACTCGGTCTCTAAAAGGTTCGCCATCGCTGTCTTAGGCATTAGGAGCTACTCAATTCAGAATATTGGTTGAACCTTTTGATTGATTGAAATAGATTAATGAACTATATCTGGGCATTTATTTAATTCTCATTCTAGGTCCTGCAAAAAACAATGGGCTTTTGTTACCAAATCCTCACAGAGCCAAATGCAGATCCTCGTAAAAAAGATGGAGCATTGCATATGATTGGTTCTTTGGCTGAAATACTTTTGAAAGTAAGTAGAAATTTGTTGATCCTTAAATCAGAGGTCCCCAACCTTTTGGGGACCAGGGACAGGTTCCACGGAGAGAGGTTTTTCCACGGACTGGAAAGTGTGTGGTTTTGTGTGCTGCCTGCATCCCACAGATGGGGCTTTGCTTGTTTGCAGACCGGTTGCCATCATGCCATGGCCCGGTACCAGTCCACGGACCAGGGGTTGGGGACCCCTGCTTTAAATGTCTTGAGATTTTTCTGCCTTATTTTCACTACAGATAGTCTTTGACGTAAGATTGGTTGTTTCATGACTGTTTGCAATCATGATCGCCTTAGAATGTTTGTTACAATTGGCAATGGCTACAGTAACTTCAGGCTGCTCAACCTTTATACTGTAAAATATATCCAACGCATAATGTTAAGATATTTGTCTTCCTGAAACTGATAGAGGAAGGCTTGTACTTAATTAAGCAACTACACTTTCCCAGCACAACCACATGATGAATTGGGGCATATTTTCTAATTCAAAGGAATTTAATTTTAAGAAATAGACCTTGTAAAATACACACAAATTAATGGTGCTAGTGTGCTAAATGCATGATACTATATTATTGAATTTGTACCTTTTGTGTATTTATCACTATTCTATATCTAACAGAATAGGTTATCTAGAATTATACTTCTTAAATTGTATCAGTTAATTTTGACTTTCAGACTCCGTAACAGATTTCTGCTTGAAGTTAAACAAACAACTCTTGCACGATTAGGTTTAAGTAACTTTGTAATATATGAATCATTTTCAGTATCTTTGCTTCATTTTGATAATTTAGATAAAAGGTTTTTATCTGTGATTTACTGTTTTGGCCAGAGTCAGTTTAGTTAGCAACTATTTAGCCCGGTTACTAATGTTAATAGGATGGACAAATCAAAAAATATTTTTGAGAAGTGAGTTATATATGTAAAAAAAGAGACTGATCTACTTTTTGGAAAAAATGTTTCAACAGAAAAAGATATACAAAGATCAGATGGAGTACATGTTGCAGAATCATGTGTTTCCTCTGTTCAGTAATGAGCTGGGCTACATGAGAGCAAGGGTAAGTGCAAAGCTGGATCCCGACATCTGGAAGTTTCTAGAATGCAAAGGAACACAAACTTCCCTTAGTCTTCTTTAAAAAGTTGTGAAGTGACGGGAAATAGATGATTCTGGTAATCAGTTTGATAATGTATTTATTACATGTGTTTGTATCCTATCACATTCAGGGATCCTATGTATTATAAAATCATACCATAAAATACAATGTGTACAGTTATATAGCATATCAACCCCTTCCCCCAAAATGTTTGCCTTCAATTAAGAAGTGCTGTCTACTTTGAAGGTTCTCTGAAAAAACATTACTTTCACAGTTTTCCAGTGTTGGGGGGGGTAGGGGGGTGAATATACAGGCTCTTTCCCTTGAACGTTGAATAGGGAATCTATGGCATGTCCTTCTGGCCAACACATAATGTAGGCAGATTTTATTTGGAGCAGATAGTCCTGCAAGTACAAAGCAACAGGCTTGTTCAATGTTGCTATTAAAGATAGTCTTGGTTATGACCCTAATTTAGACTGGAATTTCCATCTCTAAGCAAAGCGGTCATTAAACAAAACATCACATGGCCTCACTGCTTAGCAGTGGCATTTCTGGCAGTCCCAGTTGAAGTCATTAAATGTGAACCTCTTGTGACCACAACTTGAGGTCTCCTGTCAGCTTTCCCATTGATTGTATTTGTCAGGAGCTGCCTGGGAAAGTGTATTTGTCAGGAGCTGCCTGGGAAAGTTGAAAATAGCAATCATGTCTTCTGTCTCCCAACAGCTCCCACCCCAATAAAGGCCATTCCCAACTTAGTCCTCCCGAGCCCTAAGGGGATGATTTCGGGATCACTAAGCCAGAAGATGCCGACTCATTTCTGCCCTGCACAAATTGACTCTGCTTCAACTCCTCCCCTTCTCCCTCCCAATCTGTTCTATTTTGGCTACTGCTGAGACTGCTATATTCTGCTGTCACCACCTGGGGGAAATTGAAGTTGAGACAGTTGGCATAAGGCAGGAGAATATGACCACAAATGATGTGGCAGTTGTAAGTGTGGGCCAGTTACCAAGCACCCAAATTTTGGTCACATGACCACAGGGATGCTGTGATGACCATTTACATTGAGAGTGACTCGCTCACTGACCAAAGTTAGACAGTAAACTTCCATGACTGGAATGGATTTGAGTCTTCATCTCCCTGGACCTACATCTTAAATATTACATCATGCTGGCTGACTATGGGATACTGTGGATCTCAAAATGGTTGTAGGTCCTTTTTTCCCAGCACCATCTTTATTTCAAACAGTTACTGAATGAATGGTCATAACCAGAGGACAGCATTTAGTGATAGCTATAACTTCCACATTGATATTGAAGGCAGTCCAGTGTAGGGTTGCATTACAATAATCTAAATGCAAGGTTATAAGGACATGACTTATTCTTGCTAAAAGCTCTTGGTCCAGAAGTACAGTCAGAATTTTGAGTTCTATAAAATGCCATCATCAGCCAGCATGATGTAATACTTACCAGGGAGATGAAGACTCAAATCCATTCCAGTCTTGGAAGTTTACCATCTAACTTTGGCCAGCCAGTCACTCTCAATTTGGCCTCATGGCTGGAGAGAAATGGAGATCCTGCTTTGAGCTTTTGAAAAAAAAAAGTGAGATATACTGTATATTTAAACAAACAAACAAACATACATTAACAGTAGACCAATTCTTAAGTTGCAAGTGCTATTTTCAAGGGAAATAGGCAAATGTAACAGTGGTCTGCCTGTTCTGCCTCCAGGTAACATTGTTTTCCTATTAAAATAATTTCATTAGCTTTAATGACATTTTTATATAATGTTCTGTGATCTATTTATAGAGCAAATATTACAGAATATTTCAATATTATCTAATTTTGTCTCCTGTAACAATTGTAGAATAACATTTGGAGTACCAAAGAAAAATAGTTTTGTCTTCTATAAGGATTGTAGAATAAGATTTTGAATATCAAGCAAGTTAGTATATATAAGTTTCATACTGAATCTTTTCACTACTATAAAATCAGACTAATAATGGAATGTTATAAAAAGTGAGATAGCTCTTAATGCACAATACTACCACAAAATATATTGTTGAGTTTTTTTAGGGTCTTATAAAGCTGATTGTGTAACCCTGTGCCTGCTAAAATATAAATAAGAGTTAAAGTAGCTGTAATTAACAGTATGGTACACTTGCATTCTGCATTAGATCTCACGTACAATCTGCAGCTTAAGGACAAGTAGAGACTATAATATTGATCTTGGCTATCTAAAGACAAGTTTATCATTAACTAATTTACAAATTCTCAAAGATAACAGTGGAGAAGGAAATGAAAAAAAGATCATCCAGTGTGCTTGAAGCATTATATTTTTGCAGTTTTGACAGTTATTCCATGGAATGATTAAATATATGTAGAATAATATGCATGTTGACCATAATTAAATGTGTTTAACTGCTTACCAACTCTACCAGGCTTGCTGGGTTCTCCATTATTTTTGTGAAGTTAAGTTTAAGAGTGACCAGAACCTTCAGACAGCATTGGAGTTAACAAGAAGATGCCTGATTGATGATAGAGAAATGCCTGTTAAAGTGGAAGCTGCCATTGCACTGCAAGTTTTGATTAGTAATCAAGAGAGAGGTACATTTTCTTCTTTGTCAAACAAGCTTAGAATCAGGAAATAAATTAAGAGCAAATGTGAAATAATTTGTCAGCTCAAAATTTCATTGCATGTGGTTATTTAAACAAGAAGTGAAAAATAGCCAGACTTGTGATAAAGCAGTATAGAAGGTATCAATTGTAATCAGCCATGTTTATTTCTCTGTTAATGTTTTATTACATAAATGCAAGTCACCACTTTATGATAAATTATTGAAAGAAAATTATACCCTGTCTATTTGCAATTGTTAGAAGCAAATTCATATTTAGGTTATTTCCTCTCAATATGTACACAGAGAGCTTATGCACCAGAGACAAATTCTTCATGTGTCCAATCACACTGGGCAAATAAAGAATCCTATCCTATCCTATCCTATCCTATCCTATCCTATTCTATTCTATTATCCTATCCCATCCTATCCCATCCCATCCCATTCCTGGAATACTGGAATTGTAGATCCTGCCACTGCCTCCTATAGGTTGGAGGTTGGAACTTGCTCTGCCTAGCCCTGTGACACCTCCTTGCTCCAGCAAGAAACATTGCTGGTTGTCCAAGTAAAACAAGCTGAGGTGGAATAGCACTCTGCATCAGTATGCTATCACCACCAGGGCTGATGCAATAGCTGCATTCATAAAACCACAAGTTTAGGGTCAGAAGCACAATCCCATATTGAAGCAGAAAGCTGGCAGTTCCTAGCTCTTATTGTGAGACCACCCCATTGCTGACCTAAAAGTGGTTCTAGATCAGACACATGAAGTCCACTTTCTTGTTACTCTAATGGTATCCTGCTTTTAGCTATCATTCTTGTGCTGAATATAGCTGACCTGACCTGGAAGGATATGAGTTTGTGATCTCTTATTTAGTCTGTTGGAACCATTTGAATATTGTCCTGGAGGGCTGGAGCATCTTACTGCTAGAAAAGGGGAGATTTTTTAGAAAAACAGACTCATAAGTGCAGACTGAGAAGGGAAAATGAACCAGGACGGTGCCTCCTCTTTCCATATAAGGGAGAAATAAGCACAAATATTCAGGGAGGGGCATGGGGAAGCATAGAATTGTATACTAATAAAATATGGTCTATCATATTCAAAATAAAGCCAGCAGCAAAATTAATTAAATAATATTTGAAAGGGTCTTTTTCAAACCATATTTTTTAAAAAACAAATATAAATGCCTAAGTCATTTAGTTTTGTTATTGACTATAAAAAAGTGATGTTTATTCTTGCTTCCTTTGCAGCTAAAGAATATATAACACCATTCATTAGACCTGTAATGCAGGCCCTTCTTCACATAATTAGAGAAACTGAGAATGATGATCTTACCAATGTAATTCAAAAAATGATCTGTGAATATAGTGAAGAAGTTACTCCTATAGCAGTTGAGATGACTCAGCACTTGGTAAGTCTGGGCCCAGTACATTTTTATTTTTTATTTATTTATTAAATGTATTTGTAGCCAATCTCATCTATTTTAGTGTTTCTATTTGTTGTATTTCACTCCTGATGTTTCCTAAATATGTGTGTACTGTGCTTATGTACACTCTGGTAAACGTAATGTGTTTGTGGCTAAGTGCAGCATATAAATCCAATAACAGGGAGTAACGAAAGTATCAAGAAATACCCTTTTAAAATACTAAAAAATAAGATGTGAATTCATTTTTCTGTCTTTATTTGAGATCACCTCAATTGGGGAAGAAAGAGAGGTGCTTCACTAATGACAGTGCTCTGTTGAGTGTCTGTTTTGAATGATTTGCAACGACATTTGCTCTTTGATAACTCTTGTCAGCCACAAACTCAAACCCTGAATCAACTTTTTGATCCCCTGAGCCATAAGAAAACAAAATTCAAATTCTTCTCTTGATTATAGTTTGTCACACATGCATGTTTATTTATTTATAATGTAAACATGCATACATTCTTGGAAATTTGTTCCCTGGTTCTAAACTGTTTCTCAAACTGTATAACTTTTAGTTGAGACTTTTTTTGTGTTCTTAGGCAATGACTTTTAACCAGGTGATTCAGACAGGACCAGATGAAGAAGGCAGTGATGATAAAGCAGTAACAGCCATGGGTATCTTGAATACTATTGATACACTTCTTAGTGTAGTTGAAGATCACAAAGAGGTAAGGATTTTTGTGGTTATTTGCAATTGTATTCCCCCTCTTTCCCGTTTTAGTAGGATGCTCTTTGGGGGAAGACAACACTATTTTGTTGATCTGTGACAGGTTTTTGTTGGGCAATTAAGCAGCAGCCTAAACTAATGAGACAAAAATATGATTTCTATATTTTTTAAAAATACAATCCTGCATCTAGTAGCGATGAAATGAACAGAGAATTTCAGCTACTTGGTATAATTTCCAATACAAGTAAAATTGCTACTTGTAAAGAACATTGATAAATAACATCTGGTGCAACTTGTGTGGGGAGGGGGTCTAATGTACAATGGTACACATGTTCTGGAATGTTCCACTCAAAATTTGAGATGCTACTATAGCATTTTTAGAAAGCTAATTAAAACTTGTCTATTTAACCAGCACTTCATAGTATGAATATTAAAAGAAAATACTTCCCCCCCTTCATTTTTTTAATGAAAATGTTTTGCTCTTTCTTAGTAAAAATTAATGTGTATTACTATTTGTTCATGTCTTCAAAATGCTTCAAATTACAAAGCACAAACATAAATAAGTAATAAAACATTATTTAATGACAGAAAATTGACACAAACATCTATACATTTTTGCTAGATAAAAACTGATTCATCTAGTATACTTTTTTCCATGATAGCCTATCTGTGTTTCTAGGTATTTTCCAAGATAACTATGAAGGCAGTAGCTTTCCTCTGTTGTATGCAATCACATCTGATATTAAAAAAATATCCTACTTTTTAATTAAGCATAGTTAATTTGTTAGCTAACCTATGAGGAACAGGATGCTGGATTAGATAGGCCTTTAGCCTAAGCCATGTTTTTATTTGTGTATTTTATTCATTCATTATATTTATAATATATTGCTATATCATTGAGTGGAACAAACTCACTGCTACTTATTGTAGAAATAAAATAATACAATCGAACTTCATTTGATTGGGAGCATTAAGTCATAAAATACATGAGCTGTACAAATTCCTTTTTAATTACTTAGTATTTACCCACGTTGGATTGATCTTACGGGAGCTCTTTTTAATTGGCTTAAATTCTTTTTGATTTATTTGTAACTGTTTTCAAACTGCCTTAACTTGACTATAGTATTTATGAAACTAAATAACTAAATAGCATCTTCCTGGTGTTTTTTTGAGGGGGAAGGTATTATATGGATTTTTATGAACTGCAAGAATTATCTGTTGATTATTGCATGAATGCAGGTAGTCCTCAACTTATGAACGGTCATTTAACAACCATTCAAGGTTACAAGAGACTCAGGAAAAGTTGCTTACAGTCCATCCTTGAAGTTAAGGCAGCTGCACTGCCCACATAGTCACATGATTGCAATTCGGGCACGTTGCAACCTGTTTGCACATATGTCCCGTGATCGCCATTTGCAGTCTTCTCTGTTGGCTTCCCTAAAAAGTTAATGCAGAAGCCAATGGAGATGGTTGCAAGCTGCTACTTCCTTGGAAGATTTTCTTCATCCTCCGTGCAGGGAGGAACTCGCGAGGGGGGGGGGCTGAAGAAAAGAACCTTGTATCATGAAGATCTGAGATCTTCTGCCCTTCAGAAACATTGTATTTATTAGCTTTCCAGCCACAAAACTAGCGAACATAATGTTTCTGAATAGTAGAAAGGATTTATCCAGCCTTCCTTGCCTTCAGAAACATTTCAACAGCCGGCACTCTTCTCGTGATTGTTCTGAAGGCTTTAGAAAAAACCAGTTTTCTACTGTGCGGAAACATTGCGTTTGCTAGCTTTCTGCCTGGAAAGTTAAAAACCGCCATGTTTCTTGATGAAAAGTGTGTGTATGTATGGGGGGTGGTTAGGGTTAGGGTTTCAGAATAAAATCGCTTTTAAAAATAATACATTTATTAAGTTTTGACATCATACTTTAAAATACAAACTAAAAGAAAAGGGAATGGCAAAACAAAGTGACAAAAAACATATCAAACATAACAAAAGTGACTTTCTTTTAGTATAGCATATATTGACAATTCAACCACTTCTCTCTGAGTTTAAGGAACTAACACCAATCTATAAAATACTTTAAATTACTCATAGTCTAACATACTAAAAACTCAATGTTGATTAAATAATCTTAATTTCATAAAAAAAAACCTAAGATACCAAATGTAGATAACCTTTTATTTTAAAAACTACAATTATTTATCTAGTCAAGTCCAATCTAAGCTTCAAAATCCAAAGTGAAAAGCTGATTCTTTTCTTTATCCTGCAAAAAAATTATCAATTGCCTCCAGCTTGCATGAAATTTAATCAAATTATTATCTCTGAGCAAAGCATTTTGCCATCTTAGCTAGCTCCATTAATTTCAAAATCCATTCTTTCCATTGTGTGTATATTCTTTTCAACTTTAGGCATATAACAACCTTGCTGCCATAGCCATATATTAAAAAGTCCTATGTTTTTTCTCCACCTGTATATCAACTATCCCCGAAAGTTTCAGGTTTCAATATTACATCCATTTTCTACAATAAAATAGCTTCTGACAAATTCTCCAACTGGACTGGAAGAAAAAATAAAACCAGAAAGATAAAGCAAATTAAAAATGTCGTTCTGGAAAGGTACAAAAAATTATAGGCATCACGTAAAGAAGGGGAAAGGAGTGAATATGGATCGTGGAGGATGGATAACATACTGTTTGATTTTCAAAATTGGATTTTCCATTTTAAAGTATGCAATCTCATACATGTCTTACATTTAAATTTTCTGTTTCAGATTACTCAGCAGTTGGAAGGTATCTGTTTACAAGTAATAGGAACAGTTTTACAACAGCATGTTTTAGGTAATTTTTTTAGTTGTATGAAATAATACAAACCTATTAAAAACTACTACTAATTTGACCAAAATTACACTTAATGATACTTTGATCTGTTCCAGAATTCTATGAGGAAATCTTCTCCTTGGCTCACAGTCTGACCTGTCAGCAAGTCTCTGCACAGATGTGGCAACTTCTGCCTCTGGTCTTTGATGTATTTCAGCAGGACGGTTTTGATTACTTTACAGGTGAATACCTTATGCCTTGTGAGGCTCATGTTACAAAGGGAAAATGATACGACATAAACTGAAATGCTAATGCATACTGTATTTTTTTATTTTCATGAATATTAAGAGGTAAGAACATATATAACATTTGTAGCATTATTCTTTTTAAATACAGATATGATGCCACTGTTGCATAATTACGTGACTGTTGATACAGACACGCTCCTGTCTGATACAAAATACCTAGAAATGATCTACAGTATGTGTAAAAAGGTAGGTAACCCATTGTATCCTCCTCAGAGTAATTTTGTCTTGTCTTTTTAAAACTAGGAAAAGAGAGATGTGAACATTATGTGTGCTATGATTTTAATTCCTCCTCCGGAGTAGATTTAAATGGCTGCAGTCAAATGTGCATAGTATATTATCTATGTCTAGTGATAAAGTCCATTTGCGTTCTGCACATAGACTATATTGCTCACATACAATCTGCAGCCAAAGAGCAACATGAGATCATAGTACTGGTCTAACGATGTTGAAAGACAAGTTTATCATTGACCAGCCTCCAAATTCTCAAACATATTTGTGCAAAGTGAGGTAGAATTTTGAAACACCTTTGTCACTATTTTGTTAACTGCTGCATGAATGGCAGTTCCAGGTGTGCTGTCAGAAACCGAAGCAGAGCTAAATGTTAGACATTTCTTTTGGAAAGTTGGCCTTTGTAAAGTCCGGCAGACAGGTCCTTTATTTTAAACAAAGTTGAGTCTGAGTTCTCATATACATATTGGCTTTCATTTCTTTTAGTGATCATAGCTATTAAAATAAACAATCTCTCTTATGTTTTGATTGAAGATTTCTTGCACAGAATGTGTTTCTGTACAGGAAGATTTTCAATCTGGAACCGAATTCCAGCATGACAGATTAATTCAGTTTTCCCTTCTCCCTTTCCCCATCCCCTTTATTATATGTAGTACAAGTAGTTCTTAACCGATGACTGTAATGGAACTTCCCTGTTATAGTCACAAGTGTGATCGTCTCACTTAATGACCTCCATCCCTGTTCTTCCTGATATAATTGTTAGACAAACAGGTGGATCATTAAGCGGAGCATGGGGTACCTCAGGGGGAAGGCCTAGCGCAGACCCAGACCCATCTATCCTGTACCTCCCCTGCACCCTCTTAACTCCACTTCCTGCACTTAGCTTCCCCACAGCCCTTGGGCCTGTTTCTCCCCCATATCCCCTCAGGCCTCCCCCCCCACCCCCAACGGGGTCAGGTAGGGTTTAGATCTCTTCTCCATCCTCCATCCCCCATTGTGCACTTATGTTTTGATGGTCTCTGGAGCTTTCCTCAACACTGCACTTTGGGGAAGCAAAATGAAGTGGTTTGTTCCTGGGTTGCATGGCAGCCTCTTGGAAGTGATCACCATTTTGGCATGACTGTCAGGATTATGGACACGCTGAAAATGGCTGCTGATTTCGGGACGAACCACTGAATTCTGCTTCCCTAGCACTGCATGCGTAGCACTGTGCAGACTTCCGGAGATTTCCTCAGCACTGTGCAGATCATTTTACAGAAGTAAACTGGAATGGTTCTCTGGGGCCATGTGGCACCCTCCACTAAGTGTATAAAACTGATAAGTCACTTTCAGATCTTTTACTGGTTTGTATTTGTAGATTCTTAACTGGAATTTAGCTTTGAAAATGTGAAATAATTACTTTTTTGAAAAAGTAATTTTTTCATGTAGATATGTAAAAAGATTTATTCATTCATATATATTGATGAAACTTAAGAGATGACTGAATATTTCTTATAGCTGAATTTATTTATAAAAATGATAATACTGACTACAAAAATTCATAGTTCAAGTATTTCCTAGGTCCTTACAGGCGTAGCAGGAGAAGATGCAGAATGTCATGCAGCAAAACTATTAGAAGTTATCATTTTGCAATGTAAAGGCCGTGGCATTGATCAGGTAAGTTAAATAAATGTATCCTCAGAAATATCTGAAAGAAGCCATACTGTGAAAATGGTCAGTTACTTACCATCTATATGTAAATAAACAGTATCATAATAAATACATGTCCTCTAAGTCAGGGGTCCCCAACCCCGGATCCGTGGACCGGCACTGGTCTACAGCATGCCAGAAACCGGGACACGCAAACAAGCAAAGCCACATCTGCGGGATGCAAGCAGCATATGAAACCATGCCCTCTCTGGTCCACGGAAAAACGTCTCTCCGTGGAGCCGGTCCCTGGTGCCCAAAAAGTTGGGGGCTGCTGCTATAATTATAGCAATATTGTAACATTCTGAAGTTTCTGTTTTTTCCCCGCTCATTTGAAAATAAAGCATCAAATTTTGCATATAAATAAAAAAAGGAAAGAATTTTAAAAAGTTTGTTCCATCAAGAAGGAATACAAAAGCTGAAACATTCATTATATCATAGGCATAATAGGTATTTGAATTCGAAAAAACTACAAGTTCACATTTTTTTCATATATCTATTTATTTTCAAAAGAATTACAAAATTAAAAGATAAGGAAGGAAGCTCAGGAATAAAAGTGCGGAGAAGGGAAAAGGTTAAAGTCTTGATTTCTGATTTTCTTTGGTACAGATATAGATTAAAAGAATATATAAAACTCTTATTGTAAGGTTAACACTTGTCTACATTACTACCATAGTCTCATATTATTCTAATCATCAAATCCCAAAATCAACTTTTCATTTTTTCCAGTTTCTCACAACAGGTCCAAAAGTGGTATCCAAGTAGAAATAACATTTATCAAAGTCTTTTCTTTCATCAAAACTGTCAATTTATTAGTTGTCATATACCAACAATTACTCATTTTATAAAAATTCTCTTTAAGATTATGATTCATTGTAAATTTCAACTCTTTCTTCCAGATACTCGCCCATTAATTCATCTATATATATTTTTGCCTGTTTTATCATACAGGTAGTCCTCGATTTATGACTACAATTGGGTCCAAAACTTCTGTTGCTAAGCGAGGCAGTTGTTAAGTGAATTTTGCCCCATTTTATGCCCTTTCTTGACACAGTTGTTAAATGAATCACTGCAGTTGTTGTTAGTAACATGGATGTTAAGTGAATCTGATTTCCTGTTGAGTTTGTAAATCAGAATAGAGTTGGAAGGGACCTTGGAGGTCTTCTAGTTCAACTTCCTGCTCAAGCAAGAGACCCTATAGTATGGTGGCGAACCTATGGCACAAGTGCCAGAGGCGGCACTTGGAGCCCTCTATGTGGGCATGCACGCCGTCGCCGCAGCCCCTTCCACACCAGCAGCCCCCTGGAGAAGAGTCACCCCCGGGTGCAGCCTACGTGGAGCAGCGCAGTCAAATACATGGCAGCTGGGCAGCAGATGATACTGCGGGGCGCGAGCGGAGGGTGTGGCCAACGTGCTGCAGGGCCACCTGGGCGATCTACAGCGGGCCGTGGATGGCCCTGAGGGTGGGGGGAGCAGGGCGGGGGTGGGTGGGCGAGTGGAGGTGGGCTGGTTTTGGGGCACTCGGTCTCTAAAAGGTTCGCCATCACTGCCCTATACCATTTCAGACAAGTAGCTATCCAGTCTTTTCATAAAAAATCTTAAAAACTTTGCTTGTCAGAAGATTGCAAAAGGTGATCACATGACCCCAGGATATTGCAACCTTCATAAATGTGAAACAGTTGCCAAGTGTCCGAATTTTGATCACGTGACCATGGAGATGCTGCAACGGTTATAAGTGTAAAAAACTGTCATAAGTCACTTTTTTCAGTGCTATTATAACTTTGAATGATCACTAAATGAACTGTTGTTAAGTTGAGGATTCTGTACAATCTTGTCCTCCGTTTTTATCTTAGCAATAATATCACTTAAAAGTTTATCTTAGCAATAATTTCATCATTTGTACAGAACTCTACATCAAATTCAATTTTGTCCTTTTCAAGTTCATAATTATTCTTCTCTAACTCCCAAATATTTAATTTTTTCTCAATTTTAAAACCATATTTCTTTATCAAAACATCTTGATCTTGTGCGATCATATTTTTAACCAACATTTTTGTTTTCTGTTTATTAATTTTAAAGCCTGCTATCACATCAAAATATTTTCAGTTTTTTCAGCAAAGATTACATACTCAGAGGGCACTGTAAATTGAAAAGTTAGCAAAAGCTAACATTAGCAAAAGCTCTCAGTTTTAAAGTCTGGTTTTAATTTTTAGGCCCACTATCCTCTTATCTTGTCTAATATTTCTATACCTGCAAAGACACCTCTTCCAGTACAACTAGCATTTCCTCCTCCTGCAATGAATCATTGACTATTGCCAGGAACAAATTCCTAATCTCCTGTTTGGCAGTCTTGACCAAGCAAGAAGGGCAAAGATTTATGCTAACAAGTGGAGAACACATGACCCCTGGACATTGCAATCGTCATGTTGCCAAGTGTCTGAATTTTGATCATGTGACCATGAGGATGGTAGTATGTGTGAAAAATAGTCGCGAGTCATTTTTTTCAGTGTCATTATAACTTTGAACGGTCACTAAATAAACTGTTGTAAGTTTAGGACTATTTGTATCATCTCTGCTCATCCTAAGAAGAAATCTTGGAGGGGAGGGGAGATAGAGAAAGAGAAGATCGGAGTAGCTGTGGAAGTGTTATACTACAGAGTTTAAAAGTTAAGAATACATGCATTGCAAGATACAGATACTGAAAATCAAATGTTATCATTACAGTGATGTTTTAACATTTGCTTCTGACTTGAGTAACATTTTCCCCTCCATCTCTTTAGTGTATACCCTTGTTTGTGGAAGCTGCTTTAGAACGATTAACTAGAGAAGTTAAAACAAGTGAATTACGGACAATGTGCCTCCAGGTTGCCATAGCTGCTCTCTATTATAATCCTCATCTACTTCTGAATACCTTGGAAAATCTTCGCTTCCCCAATAATGTGGAACCTGTTACAAATCATTTCATTACACAGTGGCTTAATGATGTAGACTGTTTCTTGGGGTAAGCTTGTTTCTGGGATTATGGCTTTAATTCATTAAATTCTAATGCAGAGAGAAGGGACTATATAGATACAACAGGTGCTTCTTTTTCATCTAGCTTCTTCAGGGAATGTGGGCTAGATCTGTATGAAAAGAACATACTGTAACAAGCTCTGTTGGGTATGCACATTGATCAGTTCAGCCATGCCCTTTGTAAATATCTCAGGTAGAATCTGTGGCATCTCTTTCCTAAAACCAAACGTAATATGCCATTTTCTTTCTTATTCCAGACTTCATGACAGAAAAATGTGTGTGCTAGGCCTGTGTGCATTGATTGACCTGGAACATGTACCGCAGGTTTTAAATCAGGTTTCGGGTCAGATCTTGCCAGCTTTCATACTTTTATTTAATGGGTTAAAAAGAGCATATGCTTGCCATGCTGAACATGAAAATGACAGTGATGATGATGATGATGATGCTGAGGAAGATGAAGACGCAGGTAAAGTAATGGCCTTTCCTGTAGAGCTGAGTAGCAACATTGCTGGTGTAGCTGTAGAAAGTTTTTCAGGAAAGTTTTGGCTATATCTTGTGATTTTTCCTGTGTTTGTTTCATCTTTGCCTTTTAATTGGTCTGAAATATTTATGTACCTCTCATTTTTTACACAGTACTCTATTCTGTTTGGATCTCTTACGTATGAATAATTAGTCCTTTGCCACGTCTTAAGAATATGCAAAAACTAGCATTGCTAGAATTTCTCTGGAATGTTTCATTTTCTTCTCTAGACAGAAATGACTTAGCTGTTCATGGACTTACCGTTTTTTGGAATTTAATTTTTCAAATTAGAAAGATCTTTCCATTTGGAAGATTAATTTCAGAAAAGCAGAATGGAGTGGTGGTGGTGGAAAAATCAAGAGTGGAAAATTAATATGTCCAGGAAATGTATATTTCATTTTCTGCAACTATTTGCCCCCAGAATATAGGCATCACATATACTTAGTCATATTTATTGTGCTCTTCAATCTGTTCCAATATTTCTTATTTATGAAAATAAAGCTAAGCAGACTTATACTGTTGAATCATTGGCCCAATTTATTTAATGTTCTTTTGTTGTTACATCTGATTTACAGTTATCATTTGGTAGCTCTGTGATGTAGTATCAGATGATTAAATTTGTGTTCTCTTCATAGCCTAGCGTATTAAAGACCATGTTTTGTTTTGTTTTTTAAAAAAAGGTGTGGAAATTTTATGCATTACAAATAATGGAATAATTAAAGGGGAAAGAGTCTAGATGAAATTTTTGGCCACTTTTAAAACCGTTCGTTTGTTACAGAACTGGGAAGTGATGAAGATGATATTGATGAAGATGGTCAAGAGTATTTAGAGATTTTGGCAAAACAGGCTGGAGAAGATGGAGATGATGAGGATTGGGAAGATGATGATGCTGAAGAGACAGCACTGGAGGGATATTCAACTATTATTGATGATGAAGATAACCCTGTTGATGAATATCAAATATTTAAAGCAATTTTTCAGAGTAAGTGCTGCCATAGTTTTCACTGCAAATCTGTATTCCTGCGTGCTGAAATATATACTATCAATGTGGTGTGCTAAAGAACTTGTAAGGAATATGGGAACTCAAGGGATGCATGTAATTTGAAAAGATTCAGAAAATATTCAAGGAATTTGAAAAGCTGCAGCCTAAGCATTCAGCAAATCTGGAATGAGTCAAGTTTGATGGAAATCGATAGTTTAGCAGAATTATTAGTAGATACTTCACTTTTTATTGTAAAAATTAGACTATCAGAGATAAATATTTAGGTTATCTTGGCTAGAGCAAATGTTTTTATTACTATAGCAAATTGTTGTTATGGTGTCAGATTACTGGTTGTGTTTCCCTATGGAAATAGCTAGGCAGAAAGGTCTAAAAATGACAGGGGAAAGGAAAGACATTGGAAGGAAAGAACAACCTTGGATCTTTCAACTTTGGTAAGAAAAATTTTAGCAATTGGGGGAAGTAAGATCTAGAAAAGAAAGATGTAGAAAAACTAGTTTTCTTCTCAGCAAAATGGAATAACAGTTAACTCTTACCTAGTATTTCTCGGGTGATATTTTGCTTGAATTTTTTTCTGACATATATCTGCCTTATTAAAGAATAGAAGAGAGAAAATAATTTCAATGATGATATACATTGTATTATTTCTAGTCCACAATTGTAGAAGCACTCCACCTATCTATTAAATAAATTGATTGCTCCTACTCTGTAATAAAGTCAAATTTCAGTTGCTCATTAATGTGCAGATAAAACTAATTTCAGAATGAATTGAAAAAGGAAAAATGATACCTCAAAACATCTATAAAATAAGTTTTATTGGATTGATGCATTTAATTATGCATTCTTTCCCCATTGGGTTAAAGACTGTATAATTAACATTTATTTTATTTATAAAATCTCTCCATAAAGAATCCCAGAGCAGGATATTTAATTATAACAGCAAAAGCAAAATTAAAACACCAGCAGCAAGAAAGCAAAGAACAGACTAAGATCTATCAAGAGGAATCTAAAAATAGTAAGTTAAGATTTGCATAGAACTTTCCAAATGCTTACAGATCTATATATTTTGCAGCACTTCAGAATCGTAACCCAGTATGGTACCAAGCATTGACACGTGGTCTTAATGAAGATCAAAGAAAACAATTACAGGACATAGCAACTTTAGCAGATCAGCGAAGAGCTGCTCAGGGTATGCATTTTAATTGAATTGTACGTGGATATATTAAGTTCATGTCATTAGTATTTTGCTATGGGATGTGTTTCACCCTGAAAGAGCTTCATCTTACCTCATCTTTAAATTAGAAAAATCTTGGTCACCAAAGTTGGAGCCAAGAAGAATGGGCTAAATTTAACTCTTCTACTAGAAGGCTTGTTTAGACTTTTTCCTCCCATGAAGAAATCCGCTCTTCTTTAGTTTTAACTCTGCATCTTCAAGACAGGTGAAGATACTAGAGCTGAGAAGAAAAAGAACAATCACATGTCCTTTTCAGATGGCCTTCAGAACAAGCAGTGCAGAAGGGTCAAAGAATCCTTTTCAGAAGGATTTTGCAAGACCAATGTAAGACTAGTAAAGTTACTCAGAGGGGCTTGGTCAGCAATCAGCTCCTCAGCTCCTGTAGAAGAAGCCACCTAGCACAAGGGAAAGATATTCAAACTATAGAACAGTAACAAGATAATGCTCCAGGAAAAAGTTTCAGTAAGCACTGGAGAGAATGGAAGTCACTGGTCCTCAAACTCCTATGCAACAAAGAGGAAGCTATAGGAAAAAACATCAGCTGACCATAGGAAGCAGCAAAAGACCTTGGTTCCTTGAGCACTAGTGCCATTAAAAAGCATTCCACAATAGCCACAGCTTTTGTGGATTGATGTGCCATATAGAACTATGTTTGACTGTCACAAGGAAGCAAAGGAATAGAAGTTTTTCAGGGAAGATTATGCACCCTATCTCACAAGTCAAACTGGTGCCAGATGAGTTTCTAGAAACAATTCCAGAGGTAGAGAAGAGGGTTACAAAGTGAGCTCTGTGCTAGACTGTAGGTGCCACTCACTGTGACAATTCTCTAGCAGCCTTTCTTTCTCCAGGATTAGACTTGGTCAGCTCCAAGTTTAGTAATCCTTATGTATCCTGAGGAAGTTGTAGTTAGCACCATTAGCAGTGATTTGCTGACAGTTAACATGATCAGCTCTCTTGACTTACCAAGAAAGTAGGCACAGCAGGATCCAAGCTTTAAGCCTCCATTGAGGACATGTGACTCTGACATGCCCTCTGTCCGTTGCTAAAATGGCAATAGCAAATTGATAAATGCTGTGTGGAATAATATGTTAGAGAAGAGAGGGAGGACTCATTTTTATTCTGGTACAGCAGGAAACATACAAGATACAACTGGCAACCTAAAACGAGCAAGATGGCATTCATTCCAGTAGAAAGAACATAGCCAGGACCTTAAGAAAGAACATAGCCCTGTTCAGTCTGAATTATGCAGATCATGAGAATAAACTCTTATCCTGCTGTCTCACCAAAACAAAATGGATCTAAAATATATAGCTTATGGGGAGCAGTCATGTGTATTGGATAGAACCTCATTGGCTGGGTTTGGCCATTTTGCTGCCTTTGTGTACACAGCAAAACCCAGTATATTGCAAGGAATAATATTGCAAAATCACAGGACATCAGAGGCTGGTCCTGTGGGATTTGGCTGAGAAGACCAGCCTTTAGAGAATGGTTTTATGCGATATAAACATTCACCCCAGAACCTGTCTTATTTCTGTAGTACTTAACCTAAGACATTCAACCAGAAGCTGCCTATCCAGTGTCTGCTAGCATAAAGGGATGGATTGTAACTCATTTGTAAAAGTTCTGCCTCGTTGCAGAAAGTTCTAGGTGCAATTGTAAGTAGTTCTAGTTTACAAAAAAAATGAGATTTCTGAATGAGTCCTTGGAGAGTTGCTACCTGTCAAAGTAGATATTGATATCCATACCATTCTTCAGGAAGTCATTCTTGCACTCTTTAAGTTCAAGGTTTTGCAGGTCTCTGCTTAGCTGTTACATTCAGTTTCTAACAAGGATCTCTTTGAAGTACTTGCTGGGTAAGCAGTAAACTTTCAGATTTTGCATAGTTTCTAAACTATGAGATTTCTGGCAGGTGGATCAGAAGATAGCTGCAACTACTTTGCACTTTGGGATTTATCTTCTTGACAGGGGGACAGTTTCCCCTTATCTGTTACCCTTATCATGTACACTTCCTCAGAGATGTAAGCCTCCTTTCATTGTCAGTCATATATCACTTTCTGTCATAGGACTTGTCCTTCAGGCCCAAACAAGGGTTCCTGTTGGACCCATCAAACATATCCCATTAACATTAAAGAAATTTGATACAGATATTGAGGGATTGATTGTTAGATTATAAAGAATAATAGAAATAGAAAGGTATTTTTTCTCTTTTCTTTTTTTTGTTTTGTTTTTTTCTTTTCTTTGCTCTTTTTTTTTCCTTTCTGATTTGAATTAATATTTTCTTTTCTTATTAGAATTGTTAGTCATTTGTAATGGAAGAGGAATAAGAAAAAGGAAGGAATGATATTAATAAATGCTTATTGAATATGTTAAGGAAAAAGGTTATGGGGAGACCCCGAAGTGTTAACTAGGTATTTAGATTAGAAATATGGAACATAGTAAGTGAAATAGGTAAACTCAATACAGGATTCGGATTTGTAGATTTATTTAGACGAAAGATTATTGAGGATTTCTATGATTGATTTAGTTGTATTGTAATATATCAATTTGAATATAATATGTCATTAGAGGGAAAAGAGAGGAGGTTTTTAATGACTTAATTCGAACTTTATGAATATGACTTTGTTTTGTGGACAATTGATTGTCCTGCCACCACGTTGTTTCTTAAGCACTTGTTTGTAAAATGAAAAAACCAATAAAACTTGTTTTAAAAAAAAAATCTGTATTTTTGAAATAAATTCCTTGGTAGCCATAGCCTTGGCTAGAAGAGTGGGGACAGTGGAGGCTATCTCAGTGAAAGGGGATTCGGCAGAATAGCCTAGTCTCTTCTTGTGCTAGAGCAGTGGTTCTCAACCTTTTTAATGCCGCGACCCCCAACCGGTCGTAAGTCAAGGACTAAACTGGTTGTAAGTCGAGGACTAAACCGGTCGTAAGTCGAGGACTACCCAACCGGTCGTAAGTTGAGGACTTTCCCTGCCCGGGAGCGCCACGCGTGCGTGGTTCCGCCCCCTGCGTTGGCTGAGGCGTAGCTGGCAAGCGGCAGAGATGGAGCAGGCCGACCACCAGCTGGCCCAGCTCAAGGGAGGTAAGGCACCCGTCGGAAAAGGGGAAAAAAAATGGCGGACAGCCTTGCTTGGCGACCCCCGTGAAATGGTCGATCGACCCCAAATGGGGTCACGACCCATAGGTTGAGAACCGCTGTGCTAGAGAATGAATCTGTCTCAAATTAGATGTTTACTGAGTGCTAAAAATATTTCTCAGATGCTCTCTGTAAGGTCAATAGCCTATTCTCTTTGAATAATCAAAAAGAGTACCAGACAGGTCAAGGTGTATGTTGTTGTGGAATTCTCAGAATCAGCAATTCTTTGTCATTACAGCTCCCTCTGTCAAAGGATCAGCCACATCTGTAGCTCAAATTGTGTAAATATATTTTCAATAACACTATATGGTTTGCAACAAAATAAATTGATGAGAATGAAGATGTACATTTTAATCCCAATTATTTATAGATGAAAGACAGGCAGCCAAGATTGTGGACACAGAAACAGTTTAAAATCTTATTTATTTTCAATAATTTTGGAGAGAATTTTTTATTTTTTAATCAAATTGCTATATTGTTCATGACAAGATTCTGATTTTGGTTTTGCATTTTCTTTTAAATCAGGACACTTTTTTGAACCAGCCATATTCAATATGATGAGCATGATGATTTTACGTTCTTTCCTTGTTTCTCTTTAAGACTGGAAAAGTATATGTGATATCATATTACTCATTCTTCTGCTTGTTATTCTATAGAGCACTTTTGTTTTTTTAAGAGAACTGATTTTTGAGGATCTCTTGAGGTATTTTTAATATTAGAACTTTTTGTTGATTGTGAAGAACTTACTTTACAGAAACAATTTGTGACACTGAAGAATTTTATCTTATCTCTTCCAGAATCCAAAATGATTGAAAAACATGGTGGATATAAATTCAGTGCTCCAGTTGTGCCAAGTTCATTTAATTTTGGTGGTCCAGCCCCAGGAATGAATTGAATTATCACTACTTTTCCTCCTACTGTGTGATTGTAGTGAAGAGCTTGTGTTCCTCCCAATATAGTGGTTCCAGAACTGGTTCATGTTATCTACAGCTCACGCTAAATGAATTGGTAGAAATTGAATATTTTAAAAAGAAAAAGCAACCCAGAAGTGGAACTTGATCATGCAACCTAATACTGGAAAGAAGGTTTTATGAAGATAGGAAGAACCTGAAACTTGAGCTTCAAATGACACTGTGGATATTGGAAATTAAGAGGGGATGTCTTGAAGGCAGCTTCCTTTCTATGAAGAAAATAGGCATTGGCTGCAGGACTGTTGGAAAGGTCTCATTTACAGTACACAAGCTTGAAGGCCAATTTAATTTTTACAACTGTGGGACTTGAGTATTTGCCCAGTTTTCTTTTCTTCTCCCCAATGGGTATCTATTCTTTTAATGTACATAAAGGCAATTGGATGGCCTTACTTAACATTTCATTATTTCCATTTATCAAGATTGTTCATATGTAGAATATCGGACACTTATTGTAGCACTACATAACTGATAAAATCTGTAAATGATTTAGCACTTTCATATTGAAACAAGCCTGCTAGCCTATGTACAAAATTAGCAAAATGTTTGTTTATAAAAAAAAAAAAAAGGATGTTCTGGGGAAAATTTCAGGTTATTAATTTAAAACTAGCAGTTTTGTACCTGGTGAACTGTGGTGCAGCTACCACTGGTTGTGACTTGAATTTGATATGTAAAGAAGGGGCTAGTGGTATTTCATTGCTGCTAAAAAAGAAAAAAAATGGCAACACTCTGTGTCCTTTGTTTTTTTTTCCCTTAAAGCTGTCATTGTAGAAATGGAAAATTGAAAACTTCATGTTTAAATGCTGAGTGGAAATTCATTTTCTCAGCAGTGTGAAAACTGACACGAAGTTCTGCTTTTCCAGGAGTGTATTTTGATGTGTGGTGAAACATCTACATAGGCCATCTATTAAAATATAATTTGGCTAACTTGGGCTGGAGTTGATTAAAGTTTTATTCCCATATATGGGAATATGATCAGAATTTATTACATTTCAAGGACCTTCTCTCTCATCTATGTCCCTTCCCACTTTAGGATGCACAGGATTTTTTGCCTAATCCATTTAGAACAGTGGTCCGATTTATGTAGTTGTCTAATTGAGAATTAAATAAATCTTGTCAATAATGCAGCCTCTTCATGCAGCGTTTAAACTGTTTCTAAACATAGATTTCTATTTGAAGATAAGATCCTTTAATTATCAGTTTGGAAAAAAGTCAAAATCCTAACTTAATTTGAAGTTTAAGGTGTGGTCATAATGCAAGCCCTTGACCTGGAATAGAGCCATAAAAGGGCTGCACCTCGTAAAAAGTCTCATTGATATTTTGACTTAAGAAACTTAGATATGGTCATCTAGACATGGTCTCAGGGTTACCAAGTCCCATCTTTGAAGCAACAGTTTTCTTTATCATTAATGGCATTTTAGCTACATGCTAGAAGACTTCTTCCTGCTGGGACCACTATTGAAGAGTGACTTGGTGAAGAAGGGAACATCAAATAATGTGACTGGGCTGGCGTAGTGCCCCATCTACAAAATAAATACATGGATAAAATCATAGATGCTGAGTTTCTGATCTTGCATTAAGATCACTGGTGTCAAATCTTTTAAGCAAAATGTTTATTTCTCCTGACTGTTTTTATATTAATGGTCATCTGTTATAACTGGTATTGAACAAGCTACCTTAATTTAAATGTAAGCCTCCAAAACTTTAAAGACAGGTTAAATGAACTGAATTTATATCTATAAAAATAAAACTGAAATGAAACGTATATATTATGATATTCAAAAAAAGCAATCTTCCGAAAACCAATTTGTGTGATGAGTATTTGTTTTATATGTATTAGTGGGGGCAGACTGCTTGGAGTGTTGACTTCCTAGTGGAATATATCTACCTCTCAATTGTACTAGAGTCTTTGACTGAATACAGATTCAATTATATAGCTAGTGGCTAAAGAGGAGCATTTCCCATTCAGTTTTGGGTAGATTTAAAGTGAGTTCTTGTATCTATTTGTAAATATTTTTATGCTATTCCATTTTCTGAGGTTTTTTGTCATTGGACAGCCTTTTTTCTGGTATTAAATATGTCTTATTACAGTTGTAAATTTTTCTTAGTTCAGGCAAGATTAAAACACACATATCAGAATAGGACAGTGTGGGTTCTCAGAAAAAATATTTTGAGCCTAATCTTAAAACTGAACACTAGGAACATTAATTTATGAATATTTTAAATAATGGATTGAATTCTTTAGTGTAAATTTTATATTAAAATGTACAATTGTTCAATACTAGTTGCACCAGAACTCTTTAAGTAAAACTTATAAATCACCATGTCTAAATCATTGTGAACCAGGAAGTTTTACTTCAGGAAAAGTAAATCCCTATTTTTTTGCTGGCATATTTATGTTTATCACATTAGCATTACACATCTGATTTTGCTGTGATTTATAATTAAAAGTCCTTTGAAGCACTTGCTGAGCAAACAGAAAACTTTCAGATCTCCTAAAATGCTGTGCCATTTTCAATAGCAATTACCGGTACTATATAAACTGAATTTTACAAATGGTTATATATACTATGATACATCAGAATTGAATTTCCTTTTTAAATGTTCTTTAATAAAGACTAAAATGAATAAAGTCTATTCCTCACAGACAACATGTACTTATGTTAGGATACATAAATGCTACCTGAAAGGATACAATCCAGAAAGAGGCTTCCAGCTTTTGTCATAGATTCTTAAACTTGGATAGTCAAAAAGTGCTACATAAAGATTTTACAAAACTTTGCAATTCATATAACTAATTAAGAATTATAATTTTTGAAGTTCAACACTTTCCCCAAGTGATGATACATATTTTTACTATAGATACATTTTAAAAAATATATCATTGAACAAAGTACTTCAATGAGGACTATTCTCACTGACCACACTACGATTATAAAAATTGCATGAAATGCAGTGATAGTACTGTTATTGTACTGCTTTCAGCTCATTGCAGGAATTTGCACAGAAAAAAATTTCATACAGGAAAATTTTGGATTAATATTCCTATCCTGTAGAAAAAATGGCCTCAGTAGAAAATAAGTGGTATTGGTATTAAAAACTTGTATTCTTGCAGACTTAAGAGTAAAATGTATGTGGTAAAATAACTGAACTAAGTCATTACTGATAATTTGTTAAACATGCAGGTGCAAATGGCTGCAAAGATAGAAAAGGAGAATCTACGAAGGCCAGCCTTTGTATAAGACTAACTAAATGCTAATACATTTAATATTTTTGTCACACACCGTTCATTCCTAGCCAGTTTTGTTTCCCCCTTTTTTCCTCACTCTGTCCATCTTCCATTAGTTCAGTGGTTCTCAACCTTTTTAATGCCGCGACCCCAACCGGTCGTAAGTCGAGGACTTTCCCTGCCCGGGAGCGCCGTGCATGCGTGGTTCCACCCCCTGCGCCGGCCGAGGCGTAGCTGGCAAGCGGCAGAGACGGAGCAGGCCGACCACCAGCTGGCCCAGCCCAAGGGAGGTAAGGCACCCGCCGGAAAAGGGGGAAAAAATGGCGGACAAAAAAAATGGCAGACAAAAAAATGGCGGACAGCCTGGCGACCCCCATGAAATGGTCGATCGACCCCAAATGGGGTCCCGACCCACAGGTTGAGAACCACTGCATTAGTTAATGCTGTTTCTGATAGAGATAAATGTTTATATGCAGGGGAATGGTTCCTTGTGCAGATGGAAGATCCTTTTATAAACGATTGCCTATTTTAATCCATTAATTTTAACAGTAGTTAAGTACTACCATTTTAGCCGATAGCTTTTTTAGGATGTGCTTTACCCCAGATGCTAGATACACTTATTGTGGAAGAGTAAATCTCAATAACAGTTGATAAGAACCAAAATTGTAAATCCCAGGTTTCCAATATGTGGAGGCTGGGCAGTAATATCTTTGTATTTTTTTTCTTTTCTTTTTGGGCGCAGGGATTACTTTATATTCAGTCATCTTTCAGATAAATGCCCTAATTTTTTTTAAGATCCTCATTGATATGCTTATGACTCCAAAAGCAGTAAGTTCTGGGAAGATTCTGGAAAAGAATCAAGCAACGAATCACGAAACACCTAGAGGCAAAGTCATTACCACAAGCCAACATGGGTTTGTCAAAAACCGATCATGCCAAATTTTATTGCATTCTTTAACCAAGTGACAAAATTAGTGGACTAGAGGAATTCTGTGGATATAATTTACTTGGACTTCAGTAAGGTATTTGATAAAGTAAACCACAACTTACTACTTGATAAGATAAAAAAATGTGGGTTAGACAGCATCTCCACCATATGGATTCGTAGCTGGCTGACCGGCTGTACTCACTGCGTGGTCCTCAATGGAACTGCATCTACAGGGAGGGAAGTGTGTAGTGGGGTGCCCCACAGCTCTGTTCTGGGCCCAGTGCTATTCAACATCAATGATTTGGATGAGGGGTTAGATGGGAAACTCATCAAATTTGCAGACACCAAGCTGGCACAAATAGTCAACACTCCAGTAGATAGGCTTAAGATACAGAAGGATCTTGACAGACTTGAACATTGGGCGGTATCTAACAAAATGAAATTCAATGGTGAACAAAGTAAGGTTCTACATTTAGGCAAGAAAAACCAAATACACAGAGACAGTATAGGTGGTACATTGCTCAATAGTAACTGCAAGAGGGATCTTGGAATCCTAGTGGACAATCACTTAAATATGAACCAGCAGTGTGTTGCAGCTGCCAAAAAAGCCAACACAGTGCTGCATTAACAGGGATAGAATTAAGATCACGTGAAGTGAAGTGTTAATATCAGTTTACAATGCCTTGGTAAGGCCACACTTGGAATACTGCATCCAGTTTTGCTCACCATGATGTAAAAAATATGTTGAGACTCTAGAACAGGGTTGTCAAACTGCCACCCCGCGGGCCTGTTTCATCATACTGAAGCCGCGCCCACCCACACAAAGTCACGATACGTCATAACACGTCACATGACGTGGCGAGTTTGACACCCATGCTCTAAAAAGAGTACAGAGAAGAGCAACAAAGATGATTAGGGGACTGGAGGCTAAAACATAAGGAACGGTTGCTGGAATTGGGTATGTCTAGTTTAATGAAGAGAAGGGCGAGCGGGGACATGATAGCAGTATTCCAATATCTCAGGGGCTGCCACAAAGAAGAGGGAGTCAAGCCATTCTCCAAAGCATCTGAAGGCAGGACAAGAAGCAATGGATGGAAACTAACCAAAGAGAGAAGCAACCTGGAACTAAGGAGAAATCTCCTGACAGAACAATTAATCAGTGGAACAATCTGCCTACAGAAGCTGTGAATGCTCCAACGCTGGAAGTTTTTAAGAAGAGACTGGACAGCCATTTGTCTGAAATGGCCAGAAATGGTATAGGGTTTCCTGCCTGATCAGGGGTTGGACTAGATGACCTCCAAGGTCCCTTCCAACTTTATTATTATAAATGACCACTGGGCAAAAAAATAAACAAACTCCAAGATGACAGAAGCAGCAATCACTTGAGAGTCAAATATAGGGGATTCTGTAGTAGTTAAATTGCTATTTTTTAGCTTAGCATTTTATTCAATACATTTGCAGAAATTTCAGAATAGGTGACTGTATCCTATGCTTTGTTCACTGATTTGCTATGCATAGTTAGCATGGGGAAAATTAATAACACTAGCAACAAAAAAAGCTTTCTCTATGATGCAGTAATATAAGCTAGGATAGTAATAAGAGTTGGTTTTTGTCACATGACTTAGTAATTGTTCTTTCTCACATTAATAGCTCTTAAATGAAAAGTACAACCTACATTTCCATATTTTATAATACAGTATTTTCCTAGAAGCACACTGCACTTATTGGTTGGTGCTCTTCAGTGTATTTGTGAACAGAGCAATAATTTGTATTGGCATCTGAAACTGTCAAATTAACAATTATTTTTCAATTAAAATAGTCGCAGCGCTCCCTCATTATGAAGCAATGTTTTTGGAGACCAAGAATAAGGAATGTAGGTGTAAGGCAGAACTGTTAACATTTTGGTATAGAAAAGATTGCCAGCAGTCTTTTAGTAGCTACTCCAGGAATGTAGACTTGGGAGGCTAAACTCAGCAAAAATGTAACTACAAAAAGATGTTGAAAGTTTGGGAAAAGTTCAGAGAAGAGCAACTAAAATGATCAAAGGCCTGGAGACTAAAACATACGAAGAACGGCTGCAGGAGTTGGGTTTGGCTAGTAGTCTAAAGAAAAGAAGAAACGGGGGGACATGATAGCAATATTCCAGTATTTGAGGGGCTGCCACAAAGAAAAGGGCATCAAACTATTCTCCAAAACACCAGAGGGCCGGACAAGAAACTGACCAAAGAGAGAAGCAACCTGGAACTAAGGAGAAACTTCCTAACAGTGAGGACAATTAACCAGTGGAACAGCTTGCCTTCAGAAATTGTGGGCGCTCCATCACTGGAGATTTTTAAGAAGAGACTGAGATGATATAGGTTCTCCTGCTTGAGCAGGGGGCTGGGCTAGAAGACCTCCAAGGTCCCTTCCAGCTCTATTCTATTCTAACTAGACATGTATACATGACAGAGGGCTAATGATACATTCAGGAAATTATGTCATGTTGTAATTACTAATCAAACAAACAAAAAATCCAATTTCCAATCAGATCTGATTGCTTAACTTTTTAGAAGCACCCAAGTATTGCCACATTTTAGTTCAACCTATGTTAAAATGGAGGAAAAACAAGGTATTTCCGGTTTGGAACAGTTAGGGCAGTTAAAAGGTCACAAAAATGCAGGCGCAAGCCATTCATTAAGCGAGATTGCAAAAAAGTGGGATGGTTTGAGGAAACAAAAAGGATCACAGTATGTTAAATTCAACTTGTTTTCTATTAAGCTTTTTGTCAAATACACCATGTAAAAACAGTTCCAGACTCGATAATGAAAAAAGGCACTCCATCAGCAATCATATCCACCACTAAACCAGGTAATGTAATTTGAAGGGTTGCAGCTTTTTCGCCCATCTCTTAAGGGCGTGATCACGGAGATCCGATCACTTCAGAATCACATCGGTTCTTTTCATCTGTGTAGTATCCAGTGATTCTTGTACATTTGTGTAAAAACTGGGAAATCTAAGACTATTCTAAAGCTTTACAGCGGCAAAAGAACGAAAAAACATGCTACCTGCTCACCGAATTAGACATAATCATTCTGGATTGGAAATCAGAATAAGCGTATTCGGAGATTTATTCAACCAGCCAATTTAATCTAAACATTTCACTTCTTCCTATGAGGCAGAAGCCTTAACATTCCAATTGTAACTACTTAAGCTACTTAAAAGAAGCTTTTGTCGAAAGTCGCAGTCTAAGGTAATTTAGAACTATCACAACCCACCTATTATCTTTAGAAATGCTCGGAGGTGAATAACGACCTCGAAAATACTATGTTAAAGTTGGCTGATAGTAAACTGAAGTGATTTCCTCCAAGAGCGATCCCTCCTTTCGTCGTGGGGATGACTGAGAAAGCCTTCCCACCCAAGAAAATAAAAGCTTGAACAAGGGTCGACTAAGCCCCAAGGCGACTAGAAAGATGGTTATTCCAAAAACAGCACAAGCACCCCGCGAAGAGAGAACTCCCTTTTCACCTTCCATTCTATCCAGCCCTCCTAATCATAAAACTTGGTTCAATTCGGATAGTTTGCTTCAAAAAGTAACGCTAAGACTCCCCTCATGGAGAAAGACGGGGGGGGGAAGGGGGCTAAAATGGCGCCAGTCCCTTTTTCCCTCACTGACGCATTACAGCCTCGCCCGACGTGATATAAAATGGTTGCTGCGACGGCCCCGAACTCAGCATAGACAAGTATCCTGTAGCGTGGAGGTGATCCCACGGGCCGATTACCAATAGATGGTGCCATCTAAAGCTAAAATGCCCAATGACGACCATGGGCGGGGTTTGGAATCTCCAAGTGGCCAATGAGTACTGAGCAAGTGCTGGTGGCAGGGCCTCCCCGCGCGGCTCTGGGCGGTGCTGGGATAGGCGGGCGGGCGCTGAGACGGCCGTTTCCTGTCCTGGTGCATGGTGGTCGGACGGAGGAATTGTTGGAAAATTTCTCAGCGAGGTTCGTATATAAATGTGTTTTTACCCAGTGTGCCTTATTCTAACCGCCGCCATCTCCGACTGGGATGCTTCACTCTCGGGTTTGGTCTGGCCTAATCCCTTTGCGGCGATGTTCCACAGAGGGAAATGTGTGAGAATACAGGGAGTCGCCCTAGTATCGCGGCTCATATTAATAATAAAGCCGAGGCGTTGCCTCCGCCCGCCCGCTCCCTCTCTCCCCCCCCCTCCTTCCTTCATATTCCCGCCTTCTCGGTTTGCCTGGCTCCAGGTCTTTTCCCCTGCGATGTATTTGTCTCGGGGGGCGGGGGGGAAGTTGCCGCGCAAAGTATCCGCTCGGGGTCTTCGGGCTGTAGGCGAAGCGGAATCGGGCGACATGTTACTGAATGACTTCCAGGGGGAGTGTGCTGAGGAGGCTTTCTTTTTAGGGGCTGCGTCACTAGAGAAGGTTCATATTGTATAGCCTTCCCAAGCCATGACAGAAAAAGGTGGTCTGAGGCGTTTTTGTTCTCCGACATCGATCCGGACCCGAAGGAGTCTCAAAACGCCACCATCGCCCCGGGCTCCCTGGAGAATTCACCCACGCCGCACTTTAAAAAAAAAAAAAAAAAAAAAAAGCAACCATTTTTGACAAAACCTCGTATATGCCGAGGGAGCGAGCGGTGATCTGAAGCTGCAGGTTCGGAAAGGGAGATTGCAAATCAGTGTGCACGACAATCTTGTGTCTTCTGTCGATAGCCCTCTGAACACTTTACCCGTTACTTAAGGAGATGCACGATACGTTTTTTCTTTTGATTATAATACGCAAAAATATGACTGATCGGAGCTCTACATAAATGATTCTCAACAGGCCCATTTCAGATGAGGTTTTTTTAGGTATATGAATAGGACGTTTTCTTGTGGTCCTACTTGTGTTTTTTTTTTTTTTTTTTTTTAAACCCACTTTTAATTGTACAAAGTCCTAAAACGAAGATAAGATTCCTGTTTCTATATGCCCAACATCCAACAAATACTAGATCTAGTTGGCGTATGTTGGACTGCAAGTCTACTATAACTGCACTGGCTCACTGATTTCATTATTTTCAGAGATTTTAGGATTGTGGACTGCTTGGATTGTCTCTTTAAAACTTTTTTTTTAAAGAAATGTTAATGCCACAAATATTTTAAGTTTCACAGAAAAATACATAAAGGTAGAAAGTAATTTCGCCTTTATTCATAAAAATTCAGTATCATTTTGACATGCTTTTGAAAACTCAATATCTTACTGACTTTCTACATTTAATATAGTATTTTTACCATCTTGCAATAAATCACATTTCCAGTTCACCCATAAAACATACATAGCCTTGGTATTATCTCAGTAAATATAAAGTATACATATATTGTACCATATTAAGAAAATACATTTTTCCAGTAATTTTAGAACATGATTTGTAAATCTTATTTTAAGAGCTCTTAAAAATAATAAGAGGGTTCTAAACTCACTTAAGTCATATATGTATTCCTAACATAGGATATAGTTAAAATGTGCAATATAGATAATTGCACGCCATATATAAATGTCAATTTTTTTAAAGGGATTTAACTTCCCACTTGAAGATCAAAAATCTAAGATCAAGAGGGCTTAGTTTCAAATATTAGTGGGACTTATAGTAAATATGCTTTAATCCAAATAGATTTATGTAGAAAATAATAATCCAGAAGGAACAAGATTGATAAAAGTAGATTTGTTCATCCAGTGATCATAATTACAATTATTTAATTTTCTGAAGCAGTTTTTTGGAGACTTGAAGAATTCTCTGGAATGAAATCATCATGGTGTAGGACTCACGGGAAAGAGTATGAGTCTGCTTCTTACAGATGTATGCATCTAAATCTAATTCCAATCCACTGAATTAGAAAATCTTACAGACATAAAACATGGTTCTAAGACTGAAACCCAGGTCATTATTATTTCTTTTTTAAACTAAGTTTTTATGGTATGTTTTATTTATTGGCCCTACAAATTTAAGGAAACTTTTTTCAATAAACACAGTTCTGATAATTAAGTAAGCTGTGTGCTTAATTATGTGTTAGTGTTTCATTTATAGCAGTGATTCTTAAAAGTGTAGTCCTAGGACCCTCTTGGGACCACAAGATCAAAATTATTTATCAGCCTATGTTGAAAAATAATACAATATTAAAATCACATCAAGCAATTCTTAGAAGTGGTATCAACAAATATGTCAATTTTAATTTTTAATATATGAAATATTGATAATTACACTCCATACAAACAAATCTATTTTGGAGTCTTCCGTAATTTTTAGAAGGGGTCCTGAGGGGGAAAAAAGTTTAAGAAACACTGATTTATAACTATATTTAGATATAACCCTCAAAGTTGCTTGAGTGCTATTGTGTAAGATAATCAGCATCAAATATTTCCATCTAATGTTCCTTCTTGTTAAATCATAGTTTAATTATTATAGACTGAAGCAAGTTAGAATATCATAAAAGAGCCAGGTGGCAAGGAGCAGTGCTTGGGTTCATTTTCAAGAAGTTAATTTTGAACCCAGGGGTACAAAAACATAGCATCTGTTTGTAACTTCAAGTATCTGTGTCTTCCTTGGATCACAGGATCTCCTTTAAACCTAATACAATTATTTTGTCCTGGTATATAGTGCTTAACTGCTCTAATATGAGTTCTTTAGGAGTTTTATTCTTGCAGAAGTTCATTAAGAGGTATTTTTCCCGTATGTATACTAGAGCTTTTAATAAATAATTGGGGTATATTGGATTAAATCCAGAATGACCATTCTCTGAATGGAAAATCTCATGTTTGTAGGAGGAACTGGAATACAGCAGAGGCTCGTGCCAAGGTGGTAATGGGGAGGAGTTATTTTGCTTTTTCATGTGCACAAGTAAGCAACAGGTAGAAATTATTGGAACCTTCTCATTTAGCTGTTCTAATTAAAACTGATCCTCAGTCCCTGGATAATTGATTCGGATCTATGTTTAAGCATATATAATTGCTTTAATTTCATTTTACATTGCCAAGACAATAAGGCTAATGTGAAATTTATGATGTGAGCCTAGAAATCAAGTTTCATTCTGATCAGTCTTAAATATCAAGGGAGGGAAAGCTATTATGCTGTAATTAACTTGAGGAAACATTGCCATTCTAAAATGTCAACCTAATTAATTCAATATTCTTTTCATCAGAGGAAGTAGATTAAGTTTCCTGCAACATTAGTTTGGACTGCAGATTGTTCTCCCAGGTCTTTATTTTGCTACTATGGGGTATAGCCTTTATATATAAGCCTTAATATTTTTTTTTTACTTTAGAAATGTTTCATGCATTCTCCCAGGTATACTTCCTGTAGGTGAAGATCATTACGGGTACCACCTGTGGTACATTGGCACCTGTCAGGTGGTACGCGACCATCCTAGAAAAGTGATAGCGGGGGAGAAGAATGAGCTGAACCGGTGGCAGCACCGCACAAGCCTGAGCGAGAGATGGCTGGAGCTGCAGGGCTGTCAGGGCTCAGTGGAAGCGCCAGGATCAGCGCCAGGCTCCAGCTGGAGCTCGGTGCTGATCCTGGTGCTTCTGCTGAGCCCAGAAGAAGTGCCGATCAGCTGGAATGTTGCAGCATCTCCAGGGTCTTGTGATTTACATTCAGATGCTTGGCAACTGATTCATATTTATGATGGTCACAGTGTCCCAGGGTCATGTGAAGTGACCAAAACCTGCTGCAACCACCCAGCAGACGGGGGGAATAAAAACCAAACACCCCCCACCCCACCTCCGCTGCCAATCCTCAACAGAAATGTTCACAACAATGAAAACCTCGGACAGGAGGAAGAGCGCTGCTGGGTGGACAGGCAGGTGTCTTGCTTGGCTGTGGCTTGGGCACTTTTTCAGTCCCATTGTAATTTCAAACAGTCACTAAGTAAACTGTTATAAGTCGAGGACTACCTGTACTTTATCACTTTTTTCCTTTTTTGGGGGGGTCATCAAGTTTTTGACACCTTGCTAGGCGACTGGTGGTACTCGGATATTGCCATATCCTAAAAGTGGTACAATGGGTGAAAAGGTTGAAAAGCTCTGCATTATATTACCCTTAGAGGGAAAGAATTTAACGGAGAACTGAATTTAGAATAGTAGTCATAGAAAATATTCTATATTACAATATTAAACACATTGAAGAAGCATTTGCTCTTAGATGGGGATGACCCTAATCATCAGTATATTGGGTCTTGGGTCCTGAAAATTTCTCCAAATATTTCCCCCCAATAACTTTACAAGAAAAGACAAGAGGAAAACAGCTGAACTTTGTACAGGTAGTCCTCGACTTACAATTTGTTTATTGGCCGAAGTTACACTGGCACTGAAAAAGTGACTTATGACTGATTTTCATACTTATAACCATTGCACCATCCCCATGGTCATGTGATCAAAATTTGGGTGCTTGGCAACTGGCATGTATTTATAACAGTTGCAGTGTTCCAGGTTCATGTGATCACCTTTTGCTATCTTCTGACAAGCAAAGCCAATGGGGAAGCCAGCTTCATTTAATAACCATGTTACTAACTTAACAAATGCAGTGATTCGCTTAACTGTGGCAAGAAAGATTTTAAAATGGGCAAAACTCACTTAATAACTCTCTTGCTTAGCAATGGAAATCTTGAACTCAATTGTGGTCCTAAATTGAGGACTATCTGTATGCCTACTTAACTGGAAGTAATATTCATTGAGAAAAGTGAACATTTTCCTAAGAACGTAGGCATTGACTGGAAACTTAAAAACCTAAGCAGGTAGCATATTTAGAAATACCTTTTAATTTAGCGGGATTTATTTCTCAGTTGTTCTGGACTGTTAGGAACTGCTTCATTGAGTTCCTGTAAGCTCATGCTTCTGTCATTGGTGATAGATTATAGCTGGTTGTCTTCTGTTAGCCACTTTTTCAATTGGCTTTAATTTTTTTCTAAGCATCAGGTCTTCTTCAATTACTCTTTGTGCTATGCAACCAAAATATCTAAGCTTACCTTCATTATTTTTCTAATGAATAGTCTGTGTAATATTTCTATAGTTAAAGGTATTCTCAATTTTCTTCAGTACCACAATTCAAAGGTAACAGATTTTTTTTTCATTTTTCTGATGCTGCAGCTTTCATATCTATTTATAAATATTGTTTGGGTCATGATTTTTCCAACTACAATCCAAAAAACCGATGAGAGAATTGGGGTGCTGGAGATAATTGAGAATATCTTGGACGAGAAGACATATCTTTGTTGTCACTGTGTCAACACTGCACTTTTTTTGTACCTAAGAAAATAGGTATTTTCCTGTACCTAAGGAAAATAAAGTTTATCTTTTTTACTTAGATAAAGTACTTCCATTTGCAAAAGATAGCACTGTGCATGAAAGATGTTATGGAAATATATAAAATTGAGGATGGGAAGAATCAAAATTCATCCAAATGTAATGAATGGATTATGGAGTGGGATTTCTGGCTCCTGAAATCTGTTCATAGGCTCCTATGGGGCACATGGGTGCACAGAAAGAGGTGGAATTTATTATAATGCTCTATCCATAGACAAACACATTTGGATATTATCAAATGGATTTATTTAAATATTAGCCAGTTTCTGTAACAATGAAATTAGCTTTATTCTGAATTTATTTGATAGTTCAAAGTAATTTTTTCATGCAATGTCATAAATTGCGATAGTTGTACGCATAGATGGTTTTAAAGAGAAATGAACAAATTCATGGAATCCATCAATATTAGCCTGTCACAACTCCCACTAATGAGCCCAACAAAACGAACACACCTGAGACCTGTTTAGGGGACAGCTTTCGAGAGGTTCTCAGTGCCTCTAGATTTTTATGACCAGTCCATACTTCAAAAGGCACTTTGCTTCCCTTAAGGAAATGATGCCATATTAATAAGGCCCACCTCACTGCGAAAGGCTCGTTTTCCCATATTGCCCACCACCTTTCAGTATCAGTTAATTTCCTGAAGGCATAGGCGCAGGGTTGCAGGTTCCCCATTTGATTTCTCTGCAAAAGGACCGCTCCCACTCGCATTGGCTTGGATTATGAACTTTTCGTCAGGATCGGGGTGTTCCAGGACAGGTTCAGCTGCAAATTAGTCTTTTTAAGTTTTCAAATGCCGCTTGGCATCCCATAGACCGTGACGGGTTGACAGGGTTGAGGCTCCCCCCCTTTTCCAGTTTTCAACAGTTCAATAATTGGCAGGGCTATCTTGGCAAAAGAAGGAATGAATTGCCAATAGAAGTTTGTGAACCCTAGGAAGTTCTGAAGCTGTTTCCGGGTTCGGGGAGGCTGCCACTCAAGCACCACTTTGATGTTGGTTGGGTCCATTTCAACCCCCTCGCTGGAAATCCGGTACCCAAGGTAGTCGAGGCCTGTTTGATGGAAATCGCATTTAGAGAGCTTAGCATAAAGCTTGGCTTTCAGCAACTTTTTGAGCACCTCACACACTAATTTGACGTGCTCTGCCATGGTTTCAGTTTAAATAAGGATGTCATCAAGATGGACTAGGACCCCTTTATACAGGTGATCATGAAGCATTTGATTGATTAATTGCATGAACACAGCAGGGGCCCCTTGAAGGCCAAAAGGCATAACTTTGAACTGGAAGCTTCCCAGAGGGCTGTTGAAAGCTGTTTTCCATTCATCTCCCTCTTTGATTCTCACCCTGTAATAAGCCTCCCTCAAGTCCAATTTTATGAAAAAATTTCACCTAGCCAAATGGCTAGCATGTCCTTCATCCGGGGGAGGGGGTACATATTCTCCACACTGACTGTGTTTAACCCTTTAAAATCAACGCATAATCTCAGCGATCCATCTTTTTTCTCTTTAAACAGAACGGGTAGCCACACGTGATTTTGCGGGTTGGATGAAACATCTGGCTAGATTCTTATCGATGTATTCCCTAAACTCTTAACACTCTGGGTGTCATTGAATACATCTTTGGCTTGGGAAGTTTGGCTCCCACTAGGATCTCAATCGCACAGTCAGTCGCCTGGTGGGGGGGAAGGTTGTCACATTCCTTTTTGCTAAAAACTTCTGCTAAGTCTAAGTATTCACTGGGTAACGGCTGGGTCTATGGCCGCTCTTAATAGTTCAAGGGACTGTTCTTGGTCTTCAATTGTGCCAGCTCCCCGCACTTCACTGGGTGAGGTAGGAGGGATGGGTCCCAATGCTAACCTTAATGTCCTCACTCCATCTTCCCACCAGATCAAGGGACGCCATTTATTGAGCCAAGCTCATCCGAGAATGACGGCTTCAGTCATTTTTGGAACCACTACAAAGCGGATGATTTCCCAGTGTGCCCCCATTTCTAAATGCACTGGTTTGGTCAGGTGCATAGCGGGAGCTCCCCTGAGGAGAGACCTGTCTGCCTGTTAGAATTTCATGGCTAGGGGCAGTAGTTTAGCATGAATTCCTAGTTTTAGCACTGTAGGGAGGTTGATTATGCACTGGGTGCAACCCGAGTCAGTTAAGGCGTTTAGGTCCATCTGGGCTCCTGTTTTGGGTACTATGATTTTTAAGGCAACGGTAAAAGGCAGGATGAGTTGACTCACCATTTTCCCCTTCATCGTCGCTGTCATACGGTGCTGGCATCGGGAGTCGCACTGACGATGTTTCCTCTTTCCCTGGGGGCAAAGAGGTGACCCTGTGGCTTGCTCTTGGCCAGCTCAATTGGATCTTTCCCAATGGAGTTTTTTTCTCCGAACTTGACATAGCCATTCTAGCTAAATGGAGCTCCCATTTCAGAAGCAATACATCATTGGATAACATTTTTCTTAGTGAGAAAAAGGAATAAGTTACTATTCATTCTCAACTTTCTGAAAATACTTAGTTAGATTAAAAAAGAAATGGTGTTTTTACTAAAATCCTCTTTTTGGGGTGGGGGAGTGTTAATCTCACCTTTATTATTCATTTATAAACAACTCAAGGTGGTGAGTATATTTAATATTCCTTCTTCCTCCTATTTTCCCCCCACAACAAGAACCCTGTGAAATGGGTTTGGGCTAAGAAAGAACCACTGGCTCAAAGGAACCCGACCTGCTTTCATGACTGAGGCAGGACTAAAACTCCATATCTCCTAGTTTCCAGGCGAGAGCCTTAAGACAAAACTGGATCTTTTTGCCTCATTTTTGCCTCTTTTTCATGCAACAAAGCTTTTATCTTGAAAAATTCATGTAGTCCACCTAAAACAGGGGTAGGCAACCTTGGCTCTTTTATGACTCGTGGACTTCAACTCCCAGAATTCCTGAGCCATGGCTGGCTACCCCTGACCTAAAACAATTTTCTCTTTGAAAATGTACTTGGTAATTTTAATGAAAAACAAATTAATAAAACTAAGTTGCATTTAAGAAAAATCTATGGTCTTTTTTCAAATTAATTGGCATTAAGAGTTAAAATGTCCCAAACACTGTTTTTGATAATCTTATGCACACATAGAATATACCAAAGCATACTTCTGAATTTTGATTATATTTAAAATTGTAATTTTGGGGGAAGGAAAAGTACTATTATTATTATTTTTTTTGCACTCTCCTCTGTGTTACTGTAAACAGGCTACTGCAGAATGGGAGCATGATCTCCTCTGATGCTCCTTGATTCTATTACTGGATTTATAATTGTGTATAAGACAGGATTTGTTGATGGATTTATTGTTTTTCAGTTTTTCTTTTCCATGTTTGTGAATAATAACAATAACAAATAACAAAAGTGAATTAAATAAAGTTTAAAAAGTAGGAATCAGAGTGACAGTACAGGGCTCTTGCACAGATAACATGGAATATGAAATTATCCTAGGACGGCTGAGACAGCAGGAGGTAAAAAAAAGCACATACAGAGAAACAGATAAAAAGCTAAAAATACATGCTGATTTTGAGGAGCATATAAGAAAAATTAGTAATCAAAGGTACTATGTCCGCTCATGTTAACCCATTGTCTGTTTTTTGTGGTCCTTGGGTCCTTGCAGGATTGTGTTCTTGCAAATGAACAGCAAAAAGCCATAAATTAGCAGCTTAGTTTTCTGCTTTTTAAAAAAGTATAAATAAAGTAAATTTGTTAATCCTAAGGTTAACAGGTAAACCCTGCTAAAGCCCACAAAAGAGAAAAAAGTATACCATTATCATGTACCTGAATTTTATTTTATTCAGTCCCCGACCACAAAAATATGCAGCGTAAGAACCTATATCAGTCAAGTGAAACTGGACTCCTAGGAATGCCTATTCCAATTTAATCCATAATTTGTAATATTAGTATCTTGTCAAAAAAGTAAAGTATCCTTTGAGTATTCAATATTCTTGAGACAAGTTCAGCTCCAGATATCTACATACAAAGAAAATTGTGGCATTTTTGGTAACAACATGGAATTGGTTCGCCACTGTCATCTTCCGATATGTTTTTGATTTGCAGTATACCCTATTGCCCTGGAATTTTCTGATGATAGCTAGTCTTAAGTCTGATCTGATTAGCCTTTTTGAAAGCTCAGTGCTGCCACTTGCTTTCTACTACTTAGTAGCTGTTGCAGAGCAAACCGACCATCCTGGGCCCAAAGGTTGATTTTTCTACATGTGCAGAGCAAATGTAGAAAAACCAGCTGAAGACCCTATTTTATTATTCAGTAGCATCAATTGCATTAGCTAATTGACGTGACTTTGTATGAATTCTGTGGTCTTTTCTTTAAAGTAAACCAATCTTGTATATTTCTGTTTCTATCCCCAATTTCTTCTTATTTAGAAAGGGATATCATAATTCTTTAGAACTTTTTTTACTTCTCTGCATAAACTAGTACCGTCAGAATGTTTATTAATATTTGAGCCTTTAACGCAGTGGTTCTCAACCTGTGGGTCAGGACCCCATTTGGGGTCGATCGACCATTTCATGGGGGTCGCCAAGCAAGGCTGTCCGCCATTTTTTTGTCCGCCATTTTTTTTGTCCGCCATTTTTTCCCCCTTTTACGGCGGGTGCCTTACCTTCCTTGGGCTGGGCCAGCTGGTGGTCAGCCTGCTCCATCTCTGCCGCTTGCCAGCTACACCTCAGCTGGCGCAGGGGGCGGAACCACGCATGCGCGGCGCTCCCGGGCAGGGAAAGTCCTCAACTTACGACCAGTTGGGTAGTCCTCGACTTACGACCGGTTTAGTCCTCGACTTACGACCGGTTTAGTCCTCGACTTACGACCGGTTGGGGTTGCGGCATTAAAAAGGTTGAGAACCACTGCTTTAACTTGTCACAATGTTTTCCCTTGGAGAACGAAACTATTCAAAATAAGGTTTAAAAATAATTCAGAAAAGATTTTTGAGAGGAGCAAGGAATCTTGATATGCCTCATTAGAGGATTATAAGTATTTGCAAAATTATTTCTTCCTTAAAAAATAATCACAAATACTTAATGGTCTGAGAAATATTAAAGTGTTGGTGAAAGGAATATTGTTTGAATCTAATTCAAATATTTGTATTTGCTTTCTGTTTAGGTAGACAATGTTACTAGCACAGATAAATCGGGATTCTCAGGGAATGACAGAGTTCTCTGGAGGAGGGATGGAAGCTCAGCATGTAACTCTCTGTTTAACAGAAGCTGTAGCTGTACAAGGTAAGTTATTTGGATAATCCCCTTCCCAACAAGCCCAAATCTGTTTGAACTTAAAAATAAAACACACATTGGTATTGTGGGTTTTTAAATGCTGCACAAAATTCACTCAAAATATTGCCCAAAGGTTAAAATGTCTTATTAATTCCTACAGTGGAAGAGTAGTAAGTGCTGCAAATGCTAATACCAGTTTTTTTATTGTTATAGATGGGGACAACTTGGACAACATGGAAGGAGTGAGTTTACAGGCAGTTACTCTTTCTGATGGATCCACTGCCTATATACAACACAATTCAAAAGGTATATCTAGAAGAGCATTATTGCAATTTATTTAATAAAAATAATCTCAGAAATTTATTCTTTCAAGCTGTAGTCAGTTTACAAAGTTAAATTGTATTTGTTATAAATATTAATAGAAGTTTGGTCAAAAGAATTGGGGCTATATTCATTAATTCAGAACCAGCAGAACCTCTTTGTGTGTTCAGAATTAGAGAATAAATAGCTATCTGGCTGCCCATCTCACAGGCAAGTGACTCTAGTGAGCATACAAGACTAAAACAAACTAAAAGAATAACTATCTAAAATCATTATTATTAACAAATTTTAAAAACATTAAAAACTATAAAAAGCAGGAATAATAAACAGGAAGTGAGTGGTCATGGAGCCAACTCAGTAGATCACATGATCTTGGGTTTCCAGGCCTGCTGGCATAACCATGTCTTGAGGAGTCTTTGCACACTTAGAACAAAAATTGTCTGAACTTTTTTAGCCATTTTATTTAAAAATAACGTTTAAAATGTGACATGGGGTCAGTTCTAAAAAAATAGATGTAATTACATTTCCTTGAAATCCAGATCAGTCTACATATACGTGAACAGCATCCCAGTGTTTATTCTCCTGAAAATGAATTTGAATTGCTTGTTTTGTTGAGAAAAGGGAATAGTAAATAAAAAAAAGTATCCTCTGATTTTCACACGCATGTACCACATACAGATAACTCATACTCCTAGCTGTTTTACTTGAGTAAAAGAATGATGAAGTCAAAATAGAATTAACATTAATGTAAGTGGATCTTACTTTCTTGGCTGCATTATGAGTGCCAATCTAAAATCAGCAGAATATATGAATGCTATTACTCCCAGGATGTCTTCTAGTCCATATGATCTCTTTCTTAATAATCTGTCTGAGAAATTGAGAGGACAGTCATATTAATTCAGCTTCTCAGGTGATCTGATTCAACTTGAGATAAGCAACTTGAGGACATTTTCTGTATACAATAATTCCAGTGCAGCAAGAAAGATAACATCTATAAAATCCAGATGCTGGATGCTGAGTTTGAAAAATGACCTATGGAAAGTATTTCTGCATGTTGAAAATGCATTCCAGGCATAAATTTGCAGTGCAGCCTGTTTCTTTGCAGCTTGCTCCTCTTGATGGAGATAATGGGCTATTCAATGTTCAATATATTTCTATTTCAGATGGCAAATTAATGGATGGCCAGGTGATACAGCTGGAAGATGGCTCAGCTGCCTATGTCCAACATGTTCCCATGTCTAAAAGTAGTAAGTAAATTTCATTAAATACAAATTTCAGCCTATTGACTTCATGATAAAATGAATTATAACGCTTTATCATTTTAATACTGCATAAAATATCATTGTTTGAACTTTGAAGTTCATTATTAATATATTTTCTAGTGCAAGTTAAAATATTAAAATAAGGATATGAACATTTGTAATTATAGGATATTGCATCACTGAAATTGTGTTTTTCCTTTTTTGATGTAGGAGACGGTCTTCATTTAGAAGATGGGCAGGCGGTTCAGCTTGAAGATGGAACAACAGCCTTTATACATCACACTTCAAAAGGTAAATTACATGTCAATATATATTTTTAATTTTCCAGTGAGGTTATCTCAATTTCTCTTCAATTTATGAAATATATTATTCAAGATTTGCCCTATTTCAATACATTCCTGTACAGAAACGCCCAAACGTTAGCATATGCTTTCACTTGGGGAAAGTATTTTTCACTTACTTTGTGGCTTGCAGGCTTAATTCCCATCTTTCCGGAGAGAGCATATGGGGTTATAGAGTGACATCAACCAAAATCACCTGAACTATTTCTTTCAACAGACAAGTACTATTGATTACATTTTGCTGATGGAAAATACAAAACAACACATTTATTGCTAATCACATAAACAGTGTATATATTCTAAACTATTGCAAATAACCAGTGTATTTCAAATTGTATTTATACTATAAAACAAGAAATTCACTTTGTTATCTAAAATCTTTATCTGGAATTCAGTAACAATCCATTTTTTACTGCGTAAGTTTAAAGAAAAACAATTAAAACATCCTATAATTGTGTGGGCAACTCAGTTTATTCTGTAGTAGGTCCAGGCAACGATCTGGATTCAAAGTGGGAGGCAATTCAGAACACATTTATTTACCAATCGATAACTCCTTGAGGATGGATTTTATTTAATGAAATGAGACAAATGTATCCATAGACATTCCAAATAACTTTTTTTCTCTGCACATCCATATGTCTTCATACCTATGCTCGGAAATTTATTTCCGGAGAATGAAACATAAAAAGTTCTTTTGCTAATGTACAAATTACTAATGCATACATATGTAAAGTGGTAATTAGATTTAACCCTCTAAATGCTGGATATTAATTGCTAAACCTTCTATGAATAAATTCATACACATATTCTTGTTTTAAAAATCAATTGAGGTACTGTATATGTTTCTTCATTTTAACAATGACCTTAAAATACCATACTTTAAGAAATATCCCAGACTTCTGGGATTTTATTCATAGGTGATTTAACCATTAGAACAGTGGTTCCCAACCTTTTCTGTACCCCCGCACCCCTAGAACGCTTCTGATATATTCTCGCACCCCTTACAAAAGTTCGAAATAACGGCAACGAATTATGCATATACACTATAATTTTGAAAACCCAAGTTTTCGCACCCCCTGGAATATCATATCACACCCCCTGGTTGGGAACCCCTGCATTAGAAACTTAGACAGGTGAGTTTGTGAGAGTATGCAAATCTTAGGTTACTTGCCTACCTGGGTGGCTAAAGATTATATGCCATCTATATAAGCTGCTGAATATATCTGGGGAGGTGGTAATTCTAATGATAATTTAAACATTTAAACATTCATTCCATAATGAATGAAATAGAGAATTCACAATAGAATGGTGTTCTTAATTATGCCTTTCCTTTTATGACCTAGATGATTTATTGTCTTAATATTCATTTTAAATAATTTATCAGACAGTTATGACCAGAGTGCCCTGCAAGCAGTACAACTAGAAGATGGGACCACTGCTTACATTCACCATACAGTACAAGTGCCACAATCGGATACCATATTAGCTATTCAGGCAGATGGCACAGTGGCAGGTCTTCATACAGGAGATGCTACTATTGACCCAGATACTATAACTGCTCTGGAACAATATGCAGCCAAGGTACTTTGCTCTACATGTAGTTTGTATTTGTGAACATGATAAAATCAAAGTGAATTATATTGCAATTAAAATATGTTGTAATAGATAGGGGAGTAGCCAGTTGTTGTTGTTGTTGTTAATTGCGAAGTCGTGTCCGACCCATCACGACCCCATGGACAACGTTCCTCCAGGTCTTCCTGTCCTCTACCATCTTCTGGAGTCCATTTAAGTTCACGCCTACTGCTTCACTGACTCCATCCAGCCACCTCATTCTCTGTCGTCCCCTTCTTCTATTGCCCTCAATCTTTCCCAGCATTAGGCCCTTCTCCAGTGAATCCTTCCTTCTCATTAGGTGGCCAAAGTATTTGAGTTTGAACTTCAGGATCTGGCCTTCTAAAGAGCAGTCAGGGTTGATCTCTTCTAGGACTGACCGTTTGAACGCCTTGCAGTCCAAGGGACTCGCAGGAGTCTTCTCCAGCACCATATTTCAAAGGCCTCAATTCTTTGTCGCTCATATATAGTATGCTTGTTTATGGTTTAGCATGTTGTGTGAACTCATAATTGTAGCTTATTCAATAAAACATATTTAAGGAAATCCTGTGCAGTATGCAAATCCTGTTATTTAAATCAAACTGGTTGTTCTTAAATATATAGTTGAATTGATATTCGAAGAGGGTTTGAATGGAGGTTGGAAACAGTTTAGAGAGATTAGAGAGGAGTACATTAGAAGTACAGTCAAAGAATGCAGACATAATGGATATACCAGATATTAAATGATAAATAGAAATATAGCATCTCTGGTTTCATATTTTATATTTGGAGCAAACAAGATCTTGAGAAAATAATTCTGACAATAAATCATGTGTAAGGAAAATTAATAACATTTTAATGTCAATAAATCATTTCTATAATATAGTTCCTTGGAGATAAGAATATTAATTACATTTTTAAAGATAATTTTAATAACAAATAACAAAGAAGGATTTAGAAATTTCAACAGTGGTGTGCTAGAACTTTTTTCCTCTGTGGCAGAATTATTCTCATTAGGTATTTCTACTCCTGCAAGAAGAAAAATATGCATTGGCTCTTAAAATGTTATTCTGGAGAATTATGGAATCCTTAGACAAATATGAATGGAAAATAGACAAAAAAATTATCTTCTGTTTTTCCCAACAAACCTTTCACTTGAGAAAAGACTCTTCTATAAGCAAAGGAATGTGTCTGCATTCAACTAATATTAAGAAATTCACCATGCATATTTAAGAGATCTTGGCCTTTGTTTGCATAGATATAGTATAATTAATTTTAGTGCTTTAGATTGCAGTTGTGTACACCTCAGTGGACAATGCAGCACTACCTACTCTGCAGCCCCTGAGCCATTTGTAATTTGAATGTTCTAATTGTTATTTAAAACAATTAAATCTTCTACTTAATTTATTGTGTAAGACTATTTGATTAAGTTGATGAAAAGTTCATAGAGAATAAAATTTTGTGAAAGTGAACAAGCACAAAGCAGATTTTAAAGATGTTATTTTTTTATTTGCAGGTGTCTATTGATGGAAGTGACAGCATTAATAGCACTGGGATGATAGGTGACAGTGAACAAGATAAAAAAATGCAGGTCTGTAAAAATCTGATTTGTCCTCTGATTTTTCTAAAACTAGAATAAAAATAAATCCTTAGTTTTGTTCACCAAGGGACTTGCTCAGTATAAAAAGAAATTTAACACGAATATTTTATTCTTGCCCATATAAAGGATTGTGTTATACCAGTGGTGGCGAACCTATGGCACGGGTGCCAGAGGCGGCACTCAGAGCCCTCTCTGTGGGCACGCGTGCCATTGCCCCAGTCCTAGGCCTTCAGCTGGGTTTTATAAAACCTTTTCGCTTTAGGCCTCCACCGCCGTGTGCAAAAAAAAAAAGGTTCAATCAGTCAATTTCAACTTCTCATGGGAAAAAAAAAGATCTTGCAAAGTTGGAATTGATTGATTGAACTTTTTAGTCCCACCCAGCCACGCCCACCCAACGGGCCATGCCCACCCAATGGGCCACACCCACCCAATGGGCCACACCCACCCGGCACTCGACGATGCATAAGTGGGTTTTGGGTTGCAGTTTGGGCACTCAGTCTCTAAAAGGTTCGCCATCACTGTGTTATACTAAGTATAGAATGTGCAGAATGCCTTTCCATCTAGTGTTAAATCATATTGTCATTCACTACAGAAAAATGTTGAGATGGATATAAAAAAATTTCATCCAAGGATAATCACTTCTCTCTATGCAAGATGAAAAAGACTACAAGTGAGCATTAGACAGTTTCTACACATATTATATGAGAGAACTGTAACTTTCATGGGTGTGGAGTTCTCTCATTTCAAAAATTTACATTGCAAATAATCATTTTTTTCAGTTCTGATTTGAATTTTGTCTGATACATTACTCCAAATTTAATGTGTATTAACACATCCTAACACAAGACACATCCTAAGATAAGAATGTAGGTATATACATTAAATTTATAAAAAGCTATATAGGTAAAAGCAAATCACACCATCTGTATACTTGTTGGTATGCCACATTAAATGACATTTGTTGCTGTGATCATATTACAGATTCATTTTGTGGGCCCTGCATTAGTTATCATTTGGTTTCTGGATATAGTTCCAAATGCTAATGTAAATTATAAAAGCCTATAAAGGTTGGTGCCAAGGTACCTTCAGGGCTATCTACTTGAACAAGAGCTGGCCTCTCTGAGAACTTCCTGAAAGTAACAGCTGATTTTTGTGAGATGATAGGAGCTGAGAACAGAAAGCAATTTTTGTTAGTTTTATTTTTTTATGGCACTACCTGTATAGAACAACTTCCTGATCTGTTGGCCTCCATAGTAATGGTCTTCAAGACATTAGTGTAAACCTAATTTTTCAGAAAGGACTGGGTTGAAGGGGCTAATTATTCCCTTTTAATTATTTTTAATTAAATTATTATCAATAATTATTATTTATTGGTATACTTAAAATTATTATAGGTGGGCCATTCTGCCTGTGGTATGAACAAGCCAGGATTTCTGACACAAGATATTCTGGACATGGAGAGACAACAAGACCAGTCTTGCTTGTCCAGAAACATTTATAATGGACCTGTTTAATACTGTACTCTCAGGTGTCCTAGAAGTCAGATACAAGAAAGTGCTATATGTCCATGTGATATGGGTACTGTTATGAAGAATCTATTGCCCTTTTCTTATTGTATTGCTGATTTTTTAGGGACATTAGAGTCTTTTTTATTTCTCCTCATTTGATAAAATATCCAGATTGTATCAAACTATTTTATGTACATATAAAAGAGTTTCCTTTTATATATAATTTTATTAACAAAAAATAGTTTAAAAAACACTATGCTGTTTTAATAAACTGCCTGAAATGTTTCTTTGTAAGATCTCGTATCAAAAAAAAAATCAGCTTAGTCCAAAATAGCATTTATTGGCAATTCATTTTGAGGACTGGGTAGATTTTTAGACTTGAAGAATGTATAGGTATGTGTGAAAAAAGACTTTTCTTGAAATAATGCAGTTTTAATGGATGCTATATAGGGCCCTGTATTTTTCAAAGCACCTTCTCCCCTTCAAACCTAGCACTACACATCCCTATTTATTTGTACTTCATATGTCTGATTGCAATGCACCTTTATATATATATATATATATTAAATCTTAAAATTAATGATTAAGAATCTTTAGGAAAATACTGATATTTAGGTGCCAAGAGATATAGGAACCATTTTGAATTGTACCATTTTAAAGTACTCTTTTGGTTTTTTTAATGCAGGTCCTTTTCTAGACTTTAGATATGACTGAAATGTTAATATTGTCATTTCTTCCCATTTAGATTGTCTTGCAGAGCCATGGCACAAGAGTAACAACTAAGTCGCACACTGGAGATAAGGCTTTTCGCTGTGACTATGATGGCTGTGGAAAATTGTATACTACTGCTCATCACCTTAAGGTTATTGTTGAAAAACTATCCAAACCTTCCAGTTGTTCTTTGCAATTAAACATTGATTCCTTTGCAATTAAACATTGATCTGAAAATGATAGAAATGCAGTCAACATCTGGAAGATGATAGTTTAAATTTTACCTTTTTTGCAGGGATGCTACATATATTTTAATATTTCTGAGTCTGTACTTCTAAGTGCTTAGTTATAAGCACTTAATAAATAAAGTACTAGTAATATTACTAATTTTCTAACTACTATGGAGAATGGGCTACAGTTAAAATAGAAAATATTAAGTGTGTATTATATTTTAATATAATGTTATAATACATATATAATATATATATTATAACAGATATTAGGCCTAACATGGACATTTTAGTACAAGAATGGTTTAAAACTGATAAAAAACAATGTCTTCCTATTTTGGGAGGTTTTTGACTGAGTCAGGCAATCTAATCGTAGAATTCCTCTAATTCTCTAACAGAAATTCTTTTATCAATTTAAATAAATGATGAAACTGCTTCTGTACTTTTAACTTTCCTTTCAAAAGGCATTAAAAGGTATTGCTATAAGAATGACATAGTTTTTTGCAAACTATTAAACATGCTATGCATACATTTTGTGATGGAAATAATTTTTTGATCCTTATAAGGCATCACTCAAATAGTAATTTGGTCGTTCTAATTCATTTCAGCCAGCATGGGCAAGTTGACTTTTGCTTTTACTTACTATACATTCTGTATATACAGTCATATTACAAAATATATGATTTCTGTCTTTCAACAGGTACATGAAAGATCACACACAGGAGATCGGCCATATCAGTGTGACCATTCAGGTTGTGGAAAAGCATTTGCAACAGGTAGGGTGTTAATTCTTTTTAAGTGGAAATTTTAATTAAAGATTTATAAATAATGCTAGCTTACTATTTTAGTGATACCAAAGAAACATGCTAATCATTGCATTTCATAGAAAATTAAAGATAGATGGAATAAAATTTTTTAAAACATTCATATAATCTTTCTCAAGGTTATGGATTAAAAAGTCATGTCCGAACACATACTGGAGAGAAGCCTTATAGATGTTCGGAAGAAAACTGCACAAAGTCATTCAAGACTTCAGGAGACTTGCAGAAACATATAAGAACCCATACAGGTATTTTGCATATTAATGCAACTTTAATTTTTTATAATGGCATATTTGGATATCATAAAGTATTTCTTAAGGTCATCTACCTCTAAACAATCCGTTCTAAATCCTAAAGCTTCAAGTGTGTTGTTTTACTGCATTTATTGAGGATAAGTCCCATTTAATTCAGAGATTCTTATATCTGAATAAGCAAATACAGGGCTTAACTGTAAATTACTTCGAACATTTTGAAACTTAAAATAAAAACTTTAAATGAGTCTTGTAACACCTTGGTTCACTTTATATAAACTGTTCAACAAAAATACTTTTTCTTCCCATGTAACTTAGAAACTTTGTTGCTATCCATAAACATTCCTAAATTCAAACACAATTTAGCAACATAGACATGTAAAGGCACCATGGATCTAGAATAAAATGACAACATAACTGTTTAGTAATAGTCAGTAGCAGCAATAACAATCATAATCTTTTTTTTTTTTACCAGCCACCTAAAATTCTGCATGCAGTTGGTTTCTTTGGTAGGATGTTTGCAGTTGGAGAGTACCACAGTAAAAATCCATTTCCATTGACAAATCAATTAAATCTAGAAACAAAAAGAAAAAAATGAAGCTCTTTTAATACTGATTATGTATGGCTAAGGTTGACAACGTAGGTTAACTAACTGTTGTATTTTTGCCAATGACCATGTTTGCATAATCTTCATGAATAGGCCCACATAGAAGATCTTGCAATAGAAGATTGTCTGGTGATTGTTAGGAGGATATACAGCTGATACAGAGTTGAAACTGTTGAAATGCAGTTTATGCCATACAGACCTGGCCTAAGAGTATCCAAAAACTGCAGATTTGTTTCTTAAGGGAGAGCACAATTTTATCAATAATAGAACAAATAATTCCTTAGTCTGCCAGTATGCCAGCAGTACCTTCTATTGATTGTTTTGCTTTCTAGTTTCACTTAGCACGTCACTAAGTTCAGTCTGATCTTTGAAATGCGAATAATAAATGGACTTTGAAATCATCAGCTTATTGATGATGTTTCATTCTGAAGCATTACTCAGATATTTCAAGATATTAAACAATGGAGAGTGCAAAAATACATTTTAACAAATATGTAAAAGGGACAGTTTTGTACAACTCAGCTTCTTCTGAGGATCCCTTTTCTCCCTTGACCTTCCTTCTTTTTCTCTGTACATGCCCAGTATACACAATAGCATTTCTCTGTTTCTGATTTTGACAGGTTTGACAATACTGACAGATTATCTCAGTTTTCCTGATTTTTATCTAAAAGTCCTATAACCCAGTTCATTCTTTTTTCTCTGTGCTGTTAAGGAGCTCTTCACATCTGTTTATTCCTTCTTTTCATTTGTACATAGTCCATTCCTTCTCTTAGTACATAGTCCATTCCTTCACTTTGTCTCTGCTCCTCTGTGAAGCTTTTGTTAGCTATACTCATAGTTTCCATATGTCCATGAATTTCATACAGTAAATGAATTTCAGGCAAAGGTGGTCTGTGTGCAGTTGCTGATTTACTATCAGAGATTGAAAAAATTGCCATCCAGTTCACCTCTCTCGTTCCAGATGAAGTGAAGTAATACAAATCTGTGCTGTAGAAACATTATTTTTACTTCTGTTGGATGTGGTTCAATATTATATGTGGAGACAGCCTATATACAACTAGTATTTACAATTTCTTAGGAAGAAAGCAATTAAAACTGACAGTTTATACCACAGTGGTTTTTTTAACCATAGCTATACACAATATTATATATTCTCTAGGACAGTGGTTCTCAACCTGTGGGTCGGGACCCCATTTGGGGTCGATCGACCATTTCACGGGGGTTGCCAAGCAAGGCTGTCCGCCATTTTTTCCCTTTTCCGGCGGGTGCCTTACCTCCCTTGGGCTGGGCCAGCTGGTGGTCGGCCTGCTCCGTCTCTGCCGCTTGCCAGCTACGCCTCAGCCGGCGCAGGGGGCGGAACCACACATGCGTGGCGCTCCCAGGCAGGGAAAGTCCTCGACTTACGACCGGTTGGGTAGTCCTCGACTTACGACCGGTTTAGTCCTCAACTTATGACCGGTTTAGTCCTCGACTTACGACCGGTTGGGGTCACGGCATTAAAAAGGTTGAGAACCACTGCTCTAGGAGGTAATCCTTAGTTATGTTTCTTATGTATTGGTAATATTTGGCTTTCAGATATTAATACTAAAAGTATTTCAAACAGGAACTGCCTTGTGGCATCCTAAGAAAAACAAACAAAATTTATCACATACATTCTGAGTAATTATTATTTTTCTTGTATGTTCCTGATGTAAGCATGAAGAATATATCCTCTAGAAATACTGAGATCTAAATTGAAATTGAAAATCCCATAGAGGAACAAGGCTGGATTGTGTGTGTGTTTGTCTTAATTTATCTATTTTTAGATATATACAGATATATATATATTTAAATCTCTCTTTTATTATGTTTATAAATAACTCAGGCGGCGAATAAACCTAACATTCCTCTCTCCTCCCATTTTCCCCACCACAACAGCTCTGTGAGGTGATTTGGACTGAGAGAGAGTGACTGGCCTAAAGTCACCCAGCTAACTCTCTTCACAGTCTCCAGGTTTCTAGCCTGGTACCTTAGCCACTACATTAGACTGGCTGGATAGGTAGAGCTCGGCATCCTATTTCTCTCCTCTGCTTTTCAGCTTTAAATGTCCTCACAAGACAGACTTCACATAAATTTAGCCTTACATGACAGTACACAGACTGACATCTACAGTGGAGGAATCTATGAAACTGAATGAATTTGTTTCCCTGTTAAAAGTCCAGTTTCTAAAATAACCATATCTTTGTTGCTTGCCCTCAAAAAAGAAGAAGAAGAATCAAAACAGGTTGTGTAACATTCTTACAGACATTCCATTCCTTCTGTTTAAACTGAAGACCGCCTTTAAAGAAAAGCTGTTGTTGGGTGTGTCTTAGCACAGTTCAGCTCTTTTCTCCTTTGTAACGATATATACAGCATCGTGAAAGGATTATGGAAACTATGGCAATGTAATATTGTAGTAAACACTTCAAAACATACATCTTTCTGGCAGAAAACTGACAGGCTTTTCAGAGTAAAAATTTGCAGTTTTTTTCTAGGAGGAAGCCAATAGTTGTCTTTCATGGGAGTAATTTGAAGGCTTTTTGCTATCTGGTGTTTTAGAATAGTAGTGGGGGAAGATTAATAAATATCTCAGTAATATTCACTAATACATTGAATTATATAAATTGTGCTTTCACCCATCCCTCTTAGGCTTCTCTCTGTGGCATGACAGTATACAGAGACTCGGCAGTTCTTAGCAAAAGCACTTGAGAAAGTGTCGCACAGCAGCATGAGGGTATGCTAGCAATATAACATTTATTCTAGGGATTTAAGTACTGATCAGTACAGACATATTTATGGTAGTTGTATATAAGTTAAATGGGGAAAAGATACTTATTTTTTTTACTACACATACGTTTTAGAGTGCTCTATTTACAGATGGATAATTTATACCCATTTGTTTAAACACAACTAGTGCCACAATCCAGAGAACAAACATGACACCAAATATGCCCTTTCTTTTTCAAGCAGCAGTTTTTCATGCTGTTTGACAAACCACTTTTAACATTTTTAATGACACATAAACTTTGTGTAAAAAACTATATTACTAATATGTGTCCAAAGTTCAATATTTGACTAGGAATGCACAAATTCAGAAGTTTAATGCTCTGGATTATGGTCTATTTCTAAGGAATTTTCCTTTTAATTTAAGGAGTAACTGAAATGGCAAAGTTGCCAGCAGCAGTTAAACCAGACTCTGTATATAATACATAATAACAAAAAGTACATAGTAACATTCAAAATCTTTGCCTCCAGGTTTCCTCCCATCCAGTCTCATTTGTATTTTAAAATACTTAGCCTTTCATTTAGTGATGTTTTTATAGTTTTTGTAAATTATTCATATGCAATATGAGTAGCTCATAATAGCTCTTACCCAGTTTGTGTATATTGGCCTTTTAACCTTCAGAGAAATGAGAAGAATAAGACATGGAAATTTTTAACCTTTATTACAGTCACAGACTAGCACTAAACATATGTAAATGTTACCTTATTTGTATATAAGTTTCTCCAGCTGCATCTTTGACTTAAGCTAATAATGGTATTGAATCTACAGAATTTCCCCCAATTTGAGGCATGATTCATTGAGATGAATTATTAAAGAAAAAAAGATAAAAATATTAAATATTAATGCCTGATGATCAGAACAGTTTGTTCATCCAAAATAAATATAAAACAAATGAAGCAAAAGGTGAATTAAGTGATGTTTTTTCACTACATTTTAGAGCTCACAATTTTGTACAAGACAGCATTAGAAATTTATTTAACGTACCAGAAAACTATAATCGTTTTATACAAAATAGTGAAAAAAGGAGGAAGGTGGAGAGATTTGTTTATTAACATAATTAGTGCCAAATGTTGATAAATACATTGAAATACTTTTTTAAAAGTATTCTAATTGGTTTATCTCAATTTTTTTTTTAGGTGAAAGACCCTTCAAGTGTCCCTTTGAAGGATGTGGTAGGTCATTTACAACATCTAACATCAGAAAAGTTCATATCAGGACACATACAGGAGAAAGACCATATTATTGTACGGAGCCAGGATGTGGAAGGGCATTTGCCAGTGCAACTAACTATAAGAATCATGTGAGAATACATACAGGTATGGTATTTGAAATACAGGTAATCCCTGAGTTACGAGCGTTCACTTAGCACTCGTTCGAAGTTACGTGATAAGCGCCCCCTAGTGTTTTTGAGCAACTCCCAAAATTACGAATGTTGCAGCACCACAGCAGTTGTTTGCCCTTATGAACGTCTGTAGAGGCTCTGCAACATTCGCCCTATTCCCCCTCCCACTCCCCACAACTGCTTCCCCTTCCCATTCTGCTGTGTCTGATTCATTTACATTGCAAAAATCCTCTCTGCCGCTGTTTCTCCTCTCTGCTCCGTTTGGCTGCAAATGGGGTGCTTTGAAACGCTCCATTTCAAAATGCCCCATTTGCAGCCAGGAGGGGCTTCCAGCCTCCCCAAGGTCTCTGTCCAGCTAAAAAGTGTTCCAGCTGTGGCAGAAAGGAGTTGGGGGGGGGATCAGGAGACGGGTATCACAAATACTTTTTGCCCCAAAAATCAAAGTTTCTGGAGTCTGTGATCTTGCGAGAGTTCAGGCACCCATTCTCTGTATTTTGCTTATACAATAGTTCTTAATTCTTTTACTTTCCAGTTTCATTTGAGGGATAATTTTAGTTCTTTTGGGAAAATAGGAAACAATTCATTCTTTTCTTAACAAAGTAGAACTTGAAATATTCTCTAATGATAATCAGAGAAAACTGAATTTAAAATAATGTGAATGCAATTTTATAACAAAATTTCTCAAACTGTGTTTGAAAGTAAGTTTATAAAACAGTTGAAAATATAGGTATTCATCTTTGCATTTGATATCTAACTATTCATTCTGATAAAATGGCTCTGGACTGGATTCTTAACAGAATAACAAGGCCTAGTTCTCTGGCTTGTGTTGATCATTGTACATTGGTTTTAAAGATGATACGTGTTTTTATGTTTTGGGATTGTAAAATAAAAATAGCAATAATGTATTTTGAATTGCAGAACTGGAATCCCAGGAATAATTTTCAAATGATCCACAAAAAAAGACCTTTAAAAAACTTTATTTATAAACTTGTTTTTTTTCTTTTCTTTTTGCAATATACTTAATATTATCTGTTATCTTAAGCATGCTACTTTCTTTTTTGAGAAACTGCTGCTGCTATATAGTGCATGGTAAAGTTTCCGAGCATAAATATTATTTTTTCTTTTTTCAGTATTAATTAGCACATTTCCCAATAAGGCATTCCCGCTGATGGACTCAGGGTCTCTCTCTCTTTTTTTTTCAAATGAAAGTGATAGGGATCCTTTTAAACAATTATACATTGGGTCTCATTATTTATTAAATAATGAGCTCATAATTCTCCATTTGAGTTTTCCATTTCTTTTAGCATGTTTGGAGTTTTAAGAATTCATATACATTTCCAAAAATTGAGATGTAATATCTAAATAGTATGATCAGATGTTTTATATTATATGCACTTAAAAGAATAACATTTTAATATATATACAATACCAATTATTATGCTTTATAAAATCTTGCGATTTTCCAGAATATTTATGGTGCTGGAGAAATCTCTGTAAAAGGCCATTTCAAGTGCCTTTCAGCTATGGAGGGTGAGGGATGGGAGGTGGCTGTTTCTGGTGGGCATTGGTCCAGAAAATGGTCATGATTACTAGCACAGGTAGTTCTCAACTTACAACAGTCCATTTAGTGACCATTCAAAGTTACAAAGGCATTGAAAAATGTTACTTATGACCATTTTTCACACGACCGTTGCAGCATCCCCATGATCATATGATCAAAATTCAGACATTGGCAATTGACTCACATTTATAATGGTTGTAATGTTCCAGGATCATGCAATCTTCTGACAAGCAAAGTCAATACGGAATCTAGATTCATTTGACCAATTGTGTCACTAACTTAACAACTGCAGTGATTCACTTAACAACTTTATCAAGAAAGGTCATAAAATATGGCAAAATTCACTTAAATGTCTCACTTAGCAACAGAAACACTGGGCTAAATTATGGTCATAACTCGAGGACTACTTGTAGTTGGATAGCTATTGAAAAGTAGGGTAAGAAAAAGGTCCAAGGGAAGGAATGCTGGAAGAAGGAAAGCTTTAGTGGACAAAGGTTGGTAGAAGGATTGGCTTAGAGCAGGGGTCCCCAATCGCCAGGCCGTGGACCAGTACTGGGCTGCAGCATGCCAACAACCAGTCCACACAAAAAAGCAAAACCCCATCCACGAGATGCAGGCAGCACACAAAACCACACACCCTCTGGTCCACAGAAAAACCTCTCTCCACGGAACCGGTCCCTGGTGCCCAAAAGGTTGGGGACCTCTGGCTTAGAGGAAAGAGGAGGTGCTTAGAAGAAGTCTGCAAGAAAAAGAAAATGGCAGGGAAGACAGGAGGCGGACAAGTGGGAAAGAGAGTGAAAATTGATGATTGACTTGAAATATTGTAACAAAGAAACCAATATACTGAAGTTATTGTTTTTAACATAAATGTCAGTGATATGCAATATCTGAAAATGACTGTTACTTATAGTGGTATGAGATTGCCAGACATTACAGCCTAATTATGACCTTCATTGCTTGTCTCTTTTGCCTAGGGGAGAAGCCTTATGTATGTACAGTCCCTGGTTGTGATAAGCGTTTTACGGAATATTCTAGTTTATATAAACACCATGTGGTACATACGCATTCTAAACCTTATAACTGTAATCACTGTGGAAAAACATACAAACAGATTTCTACCCTTGCAATGCACAAGCGAACAGCACACAATGACACTGAGCCAATAGAGGAAGAACAAGAAGCCTTTTTTGAGCCACCTCCAGGTATCAGTTAATTATTGTAACTCTTAATTTTTTCTCTCATATTAACTGTAAGAATGGTTTTTGTTCCTTACCTCTTGCAAATAGTTCATTATATTTTAAGTTCTACTCTTAAACATTGGATGTTTTCTATGATGCCCACTTCTTTGTATTTTAACATTATCTGTAAACAACTTGCCATTCATACTTAATTACTACAAACACAGTTTAAATTTCTCTGAAACTAATCAGTCTCAGAGAAGATATAGATGTAAAAAGAATGCAGAATTTGCTGTAGAAGTTTCTGGGATTGCACCATTTAAAAAGGCCATCTGTCATTCTGGGGTGAGATATCATCAATAATCTAATGATATCCAGTTATATATCATCATTCCTTTTCTTGATTAGATTACTGTACAGGCAGTCCTTGACTTACAATGACAATTGAGAGTGGAATTTCTGTTCCTAAGTGGTGCAGTTGTAAAGTGTGACCGCATCGCTTAGCAATGGCAATCCCTGCAGTACATAAAATTTTATAAAATATTTTTCTTCTTTGGAACATTTATTAAATAAATACAAAGTTCTCCTTTTCTCAAGAAATTCTCCAATATGACTTTTAAGCCAAAATGTCAATATTGTCCATTTCCATTTCGATTTGAAGTGGAGATCCTAAACTTGTTCTCTTGAGGATTGTAGATTTACTGCAACTATTCTTTCAATTGCGTTGGGGAACCTGTAATTAAATCATCTCCATAGTAAGCACTATTGAGGTCAGATTTATATTCCAAAATTATAGTTAAGTCCTTTGTATTGTCAAATACTTGTGCAGTAACCTCAGGGATTTGATAACTTTCTGTAGTTGATTGCATCTCTGGGTTTCTTATCTTTCTTCCAACTACTTGAGTAATTTGTTTCTCTCACTCTTCTTTCATAACATCTTTGATACATAGGTAATCTATAATGCAAATGATTTTGTTTAAATACTCTTCCAAAATAATTCTGCCCATCCAAATCTGAACACCCAGAAGGCACCTACTAAAGGGTCTTTACTATTAAGAGGTGTGGTGGGAGAAAACCTGATAGCAAGTATTCTCTATGGTAATTTCCCTCTTATAGAAGAATTTGGTCCCCAGGGTAATGTTAGCCCCTACCTTTGTGGCTAGTAAAAACCTGGCATATGTGGAAGACCTTTGGGGACTGATTGTACGGCACCATGATGATTTTAACAAAGCTAATAAAATACAGTTAAACCTATTGGCACTTAGTTGGGATATCATAAGAAGTAGGCTATAGAAAGTTGAAAGAAATACTTACAAAGTTGCCAATGAAAATGCAGATCATGTCTATTTCTTGCAAGAAAGCCAACATGTATCTGTCCATGTAGTCAGGGCTTGAGTTCAATATAAAAGAATTCTTATCTTTTTAAAGTACAAATTAAATTCATATTCCTTTAAATAGGTCAAGGTGAAGATGTTCTCAAAGGATCTCAAATAACATATGTAACAGGTGTTGAAGGAGAAGATGTGGTTTCACAAGTTGCTGCTGTAACTCAGGCTGGGTTGGGTCAGCAGGTGGCACTTATTTCTCAAGATGGAACTCAGCATGTAAGTATCTGCCATAATGAAGATAGCCTTCAAAATAGTTTACAAAATTTTGTTCCTGATTTTTTTTATAGGTGTCATTAAAATTGGTTTCCATTACACTAATGATATTAGGAACATATGACACATTAACTTTCTGCCGGCCCGCGGGCCGGATGCATCATGCCAAAACCGCGCCCACCCCATTGTCGGCAATGGGAAAAAAAGTCATGATACGTCACATGATGTTGCGAGTTTGACACCCGTGATCTAAGGCTTAAAACAGAGTCTAATAAATTTACTTTAAAAGTTCCAGTTCTGTTTTTTTATGTCTGACTTCTGCTTAATTTTATGAACCTTGCTGATCTTTATTTTAATTTTTTATTAGCTTATTTAGTTACTATAAGGGTACATTAATATATTCCAGGATGAAATCTTATATAATCAAATTATGCTCAATCCAATGTGATTAACTAAATAATTATATACTCTTTCAGGTTAATATATCTCAGGCTGACATGCAGGCCATTGGAAATACTATCACCATGGTAACACAAGATGGCACTACCATCACAGTCCCTGCACATGATGCAGTTATTTCATCTGGAGGAACACATTCTGTTGCAATGGTCACCGCAGAAGGCACAGAAGGACAACAGGTAAATTGCTCCTAAATATATGGGTGAAAACAAACAATTGAGGCTTTCTAAATACGCATGTTGACAACAGATTTTCTAGCCATTAGGGCATTTAATTTAATTTGATTGAGTAATTAATACAACCACCCTACTCAGGATGGTGTAAATAATAACAGTAATAAAACCGCATAATAAAATAAAAAACCAAAATTCAGAACAACATACAAACATACTGGAGAAAAAACTCAGCATAAGATTTTTTAAAACTATATTATATTACTTTTAAAATAATAAAAAAGAAAAGGAACACAAAGATATACACATTGTCAAAAATATATAGCACATGTTTAAAAGTAAGTGAAAAATGCAACAGAAAAAATAAAATTACAGAGTATACATTAGGTAAATATATATAGAATTGTAATTGTTTAGTATTGTAACAATAAAATGCTTAACAATATTACAGAATTTATAATATAGTTCTAGCCAATGTAGTTAAGCCTAGAATAATACATGCAATAGGAAGTGAATTAAAAAAGAGCTCAGTGCAACAGAAGTCCAGTTTTTTTTACTGTTCTCTGTATTTATTTTGGCTCTATCGTTTAACTTTGTAAATTGCTTAAAGTCAGATTGAAGCTGTATAGAATTTTTAGCAATAAATCAATATACTTTGTAACTGCCATTCATCTCTGTGCCCAAAGGTCAGAAGGAAGAATTATTTATAGTTTAATGCATGATGCCATGATTTAAATGTGTAACACGAACTGTTATAGGTACAAATTGCAGCTTAGATACTCTGCCTTAAACATTATTAAATGAAATTGGGGTACAAGATGTTTGTAGAGAAACTAAACCAGAAAAACTACAATATACTGTACATTCTACTCGAATAGCCATAAATCTTGGTCCAGAATTGACATGATTTGGATGATGCCTGAATTAAGAACCAATATGTAGGAGATTGAGATAGAATTAGGCACATGGGCAAACCATAACCCTTTAAAAATGACATGGAAAGGAATACAAAAAAACCCCACTAAGATGGACCTTGAACCAATCCATATTAAAAGAGAAAGAATTTATAGAATTAGCAGCAAAAGAAATGGAGCTATTCTTTGAAGAAAATAAAAAAGAAGAAACAACATTACAAAATGTATGGGATACAGCCAAAGCATATTTTAGAGGCGTAGCTATAACATACATGGTGGAAAAAAATAAAGAAAAAAGACAACAATATATTCTGTTAAAAGAAGAATTTAAAAAAACTAGAATTAGAACTACAAATAAATCCACAAAAGAAAATACTGAAAAGACAAATGGAAATAATAAAACATAAATTAAATTTAATAGAATCAGAAAAAATGGCACAACAAATTAAAAGAGCAAAACAAAACTTTTTTGAAAACGCAAATAAACCAGGAACATGGCTAGCCTACAAATTTAAAAAACAGAAGGAGGAAAAATTGACAAACAATTTAGTAGATAAAAAAGGCTGTCTGCAATTCAAAAATGAAGAAATAAAAAATATTAAAGAATATTATGAGAAACTGTAATATAGAAGAAATTTCATGGGAGAAAATGATTCAATATATGGAAAAAAATAATTTACCAAAAGTCTCAGAAAACTTCAAAACTACATTAAATGAAAAAATAACAATGATGGAATTGACAGAGGCTATAAGAAGACAAAA
>NW_015388093.1:0-4552 GCF_001527695.2 Protobothrops mucrosquamatus | reverse complement strand
CTGTCTGCAATTCAAAAATGAAGAAATAAAAAATATTAAAGAATATTATGAGAAACTGTAATATAGAAGAAATTTCATGGGAGAAAATGATTCAATATATGGAAAAAAATAATTTACCAAAAGTCTCAGAAAACTTCAAAACTACATTAAATGAAAAAATAACAATGATGGAATTGACAGAGGCTATAAGAAGACAAAAAAAATGAAAAAACACTGGGACCAGATGGCTTCCCGGCAAAGTTGTACAAATGTCTACAAGATACATTAAGTGTGCCGTGTACCGTTAAAAGATGTATGTAATGAACTTTTGTTGGAGGCTAAACTCCCAAATACATGGACAGAAGCAAATATTACTTTAATACCAAAAGAGGACTCAGATCTGACACAGATAAAAAATTACAGACCGATATCATTACTAAATGTGAACTATAAAACCTTTACTTCAATAATAGCGGAGAGACTGAAAAGACTTCTAACTGAATTTATACATCCAGATCAAAATGGATTTCTACCAAAGAGACAAATAAAAAATAACTTAAGAGCTATAATGGACATGTTGGAATATTATGAAATGCATCCAGGGAAACAACTGGCACTGATATTTCTAGATGCTCAAAAGGCATTTGATAATGTTTCCTGGCAATTTATGACTCAACAACTAAAAACAATGGACTTTGGACAAAATTTTATAAATATGATTGAAACAATATATCACAAACAAACAGCAAAAGTGATTGTAAATGGAGATTATACAGAGAATGTCGACATAAGAAAAGGCACAAGACAAGGATGGCCACTATCTCCATTGTTATTTATCTTAACTTTGGAAGTTTTAAGTAGAAATATTAGACAAGATCCAGAAATTAAAGGACTAGAAATAAAAGGTGAAACTTATAAATTGCAAGCATTTGCAGATGACCTAGTATTCATCTTAGAGGAACCTTTAGAGATGATTCCTAAATTATTGGAAAACAAACAGTTTGGAGAGATAGCAGGACTAAAGATAAACAGAGAAAAAACTAAAGTGATAGTTAAAATCTTACAGATAAAAAAAACCAAATATCAGAAAAAATAGAATTACTAATAGTCAAAAAGGTTAAATACTTGGGAATATATCTAACAGCAAGATATTCAACGATAAAAGAAGTTAACTATATAAAATTACTGAATCAAATAAAACTGGACCTGGAAAAATGGGGAAACTTGCAACTGTCGATACTAGGAAGAATTGCTATGGTAAAAATGAATATATTACCAAAAATATTGTTTTTATTCCAAACAATATCTATGAAACTGGAGAAATATTTTTTGAAGACTTAAATTCTCTAATTTTGAAATTTATTTGGCAAGGAAAGAAAGCTAGAATTAAACTGAAAACGTTACAAGAAGCTAAGGAAAATGGAGGTTTTGGCCTGCCAGAATGGATTTTATATTATCAAGCATCTGTACTAGCATGGGTAAATGAATGGATAAATCTTCAAAACAAAAGATTGTTGTATTTGGAGGGACATGATTTACAACTTGGTTGGCATGCTTTCTTATGGTATGGGAAAAATAAAATTTTCAAAACCACTATATTAGAAATGCATGGGAACATGGGAAAAAATAAAATGTAAAATATACTTGAAAATTCCAGGATGGCTTTCAACAATGGAAGCATTTGTACAATAAAATTTAGTCAGTTTCGAGAAAATATGGACATATAAAGATATTCTAAATCTGAAGAGAATTTAAAATCTAAACAAGAGATGGAAAATCAGGCTATTGATCTATCATGGTGGGCATATTTACAAATGCAAGTGAGATACGATAAAGAAGTTAAATTATACGGATTTTATAAAGAGCAGACCTTGTTTGATCAGACATTAACCTCTGATGAGAATTAATTAAGAAAATGTATAACTTTTTATTGAATTTAAAAATGGAAAATGAACAAGTAAAAGAAACAATGATAACATGAGGAAAGAATTTTGGGTATAATATAGATTTAGAGAAACAGCAAAACCTGTGGGAAACAAATTATAAATTGACAATGTCAACCTCTTACAAAGAAAACCTATATAAAATGTTTCATAGATGGCACTTGCCACCAGCAAGATTAGTAAAAATGCTTAAAAATACGTCAGATAGATGTTGGAAATGTAAACACAAATCAGGTACTTATTTTCATGTATGGTGGACATGTGTTAAAGCAAAGAGATATTGGACAAAAATACATACTTGGCTAGAAAAGATGTTGGGAAAACATGTAGATTTTAAACCTGAACTTTTTTTTATTAGGTATAATGCCAGAAAAGATTGGTAAAAAAGTATATACTTGATATTACATGTGATAACAGCGGCAAGAATCATATTCGCACAATATTGGGAAAATGAAGAAATACCACCAGAGGAAGAAATAATTAAAAAAATACTAGATTGTGCGGAAATGGACAGACTTACTCTGAGGTTGAAAGAAAAAGAAGAAACAGAATACTATCAAACTTGGGACTTATTTTATCAATGGTTGGAGAAAAGAATAAGGAATTAGGAATTAAACCTGTATTAGTGAATGATAAACTCAGACAACACATTTGTTGAACAAGTACTATTGAATTGTATGAAAAAAAACAAAAACTTTTTTCTAAAAAAAAATAAACATTATTAAACGAATGGGTAGGTCTAAATCTAAACCTTACCTTTATGCCAGGTCTAAACATATATTAGCATACTGTATAAATTATTTTACTGATATTTTTTCCCTTTGCAGATATTCATTATCTTTACTATTTGTTTTAGAGTATGTATTGAAGGAGATATTACTTACAGTATATGTCTCGCTTTATGTCCTAGTGTATTATTTTTAAAACATTAAGACTGATCATCGGTGACTTTAAACACTTTTAAAGAATTAATTATTTTTAGATTTCAATATTTAGAATGTTTTTTTCTCTGTGCTTTTTATTAAGGTTGCCATTGTGGCTCAGGATTTAGCAGCTTTTCATAGTGCTTCACCAGAAATTGGACATCAGCAACATGGACATCATTTAGTCAGTGCAGAATCTAGACCTGTTACTTTGCTGGCAACATCCAATGGGACACAAATTGCGGTGCAGGTAATTAGCATATGAAATATACATTGGGAATGTTTTATTAATAATATATGAATTGAATGCAGGGTAGAATTTCACAAACTGGAGAATCTGCAGGCCTAGAAAGACAACAGGGAAATTCTATCTCTCTGCATCCTTTTATGCTCTCCACAATCTGCTTTCGGAGATTTGTTGGTTTTTTTAGAACACCACCGGAAGTAATTTTGAGAGCCTTAGAGAAGAGGCAATCACTGACTTCTCTTCTTCTTTTTTCCTTCTACAAATCCCGCCTTAGCAAAGAAAGTTGGGTGAACTTGGGCCAGTTATTCTCTCTCAGTCCAACCTCCCTCACAGGGTTGTAGTTGGGAAAAATAGGAGGAAGGAATATTAGGTATGTTCACTACCTTGAGTTATTTGTAAAAATAATAAAGGTGGGATACAAATAAATAAATATAAATATATAGCCCAGAAACCTTCGTTGGATCCAATAATCTGCTTTAATTTTGCAGAACAACAGATCTGGATCTTCTTAAATATAGGTACAACTGGTTTTAAAGTAAAAATATTTTTTAAAAATAGTTAATGTATCTATGAAGAATGCTATAAATTGCTCAATTAAAAGAAATTGCTTTTCATATGGCTTTTTTTCCAATACAAATAATTGTTACAGTCTTCTATACACACTTTAAATTTTAGCCATTTATTATACAATAATTATTTATCAAAGGCTGATCAGTACTGTATTATCGGTTTCTGCTCCATTGTAATTCATGCTTAGAAGCAATTTCAACAGAATGAGCAGAATCCAGAAACGGGTACCCCAAAGAAATTCCTGTGTTTCAAAAAGAAATAATTTGAAATTATGTATGTGGGCTCAAATAATAATAATAATCACAAACTATTACCGTTATACATACAAAAGTAATATTGATACACATCTAAACACTTGAGAAAAATAGACAAAAAATGCTTTGGGAATGTTTATTTTAAGCTATTTTTTTTTGTTTGTTTCAGCTTGGAGAACAGCAGTCTTTGGAAGAAGCAATTCGAATAGCTTCCAGAATACAACAAGGTGAAACACCAGGAATTGATGATTAACTCATAGCTTGGCTAAAGGAACAATAGAATTCTATTTTATTTTTGTTCAACAAAAGTCTATGCCAGGTGAAAACCATAAAATGTTTTTCCTCACTAATACTGTGCATATACTTTACGCAACAATGAAGAACATTTAAAGTGTATAATGTTTATGTATATGAACTTTGGGAATACTGAATTCCATCTCTTAAGATTCATTATTCTCTACCCAGGACAAAGAATTAGGTTTTGTATTAAATTTACTTGCTTATGTTCCAAACCAGACTAAAGACAAGCAACAGTCACAAAAGAAATGCTGGAATTAATTTTAAAATCACACAAAATCAACGAAGGCATTATTGAAGATTTCAACTCTTTAAGTCATAACAGCAATCATTCAAAAA
>NW_015388092.1:293027-338035 GCF_001527695.2 Protobothrops mucrosquamatus | reverse complement strand
AGCATTACTTCAATTAATCAAATTACTTCTTCAGACACTTGAAAGAAAGCTACATATGGTGACAAGTGGTTCACGGGACTCCTTTTTTTAAAAAAAAATTAAGAATCTATTTCTTTGAGGAAAATGTTTGCTTGATATCAAAAACTTCAAGACTGTAGTTTCTTGATGCTTACATTGATAATTACAATTTATAATCAGTTCTTTTTAGGCTGAGAGATTAATTCACTCAAAGCTACTAGTTCTCTCTCCTTCTCCTGTTCCATTCTGATGTTGACTGTAGAAAAACCATCCAGTTTTCAAAATGCCAGCTTACTGCATAACGTTGATAGCTCTTAGTCACCTGATTGCACTTTTCTAGCCCCCTCTCTCCTTTTTCAGCTTTAATTCCCTTTGGTTTGAGAAGAGATGATAAGATGGAAGACCTGCTGTTATTGCTCAGAGCTTTTACCCCATTCCCAGCAGGGATTACGGCATAACACAGCATGTTGAAAGTGTGTTCCTCACACACGTCTGCTTATGTTGACTTTCAGTAAACAAGCAGGTGGCCAGAGAGATGAGACAGAAACACCACCTTGAGAAGGATGAATGCCGGGAGAAGGAGAGAACAGGAGAAAGCTTAGGGGAAGAAAGAGATCAGTCTGGGGTCAATCAAGATCTAATGTTTGCTGGGATCCTGCTGGTGACAACAAAACATAGCAAGATACAACTTAGAATATCAGCAATGATTGGGGTTTATGCATGTGTTCCTTTGAGTCAGTGTTGACTCTTGGCAAGATTTCAGAAGTGATTTGTCATTGCACCCTTCCTGGGGCTAGATAAAGTGACTGGCTCAAGTCATCCAGTTGCCTTTGTGTCTAAGGCAGGATTAGAACTCAATGTCCTGGTTTCTAGCATGATGCCTTATCCACTACACTAAACTGACTCTGAGCAATGACAGCAAAGATGGATTATTCCCAATTCATATTCATTTTTTAACAGTGCAGGCAGGGAGAGTTATAACTGGAGAACTTTACATGGAATAGCTCTATAGGATTTCTCTTCCTCCTCTGGTGAAATGCTATTCCCTCGACATTTCTTCTGCAAGCTCCTCTTAATGTCAGGGCATGATCAGTGAGGTCTTTACCTCTGCACCGTCTTTTGAATTATAGCAACTAATTGCAGTACAAAAACAATTTCAAAAATCCACAAGCTGCATACAATCACAACTGTCAGAGGACCCAAAGTGATTTGGAAATCGTCTTCCTGAAGATAATTTCCCTGAAATTCTAGTTACATGGAGCTTCAGTGTGATTGGAAGGGAAGATGTGATTGGAAGGGAAGCTTGACAGACTGGGGTGTGTGTGTGGAGGGGATGGTTTTGTGTAAGCAGCAGGTGCATGTGTGAATGCACGCAACTCCATCTGCAGAAGTGCGAATGCCCACCGCTCGCGCAACTGGAGCTGTACATGCACAAGTATGAGCACTTGCCACTTGTGCTACCTGCTCAGGTGCTTTGAAGAGTAAGTTCTCCCCTTCTCCCTGTGAAAGCACGTCAAGGACCAGAGCTATCATGTCACCCCTAGTTCTTCTCTTCATTAGACTAGATATAACAAGCTCCCTTAACCGTTCATCATATGGTTTAGCCTCCAGACCCCTTATCATTTTAGTTGCTCTTCTCTGCACCCTTTCTAGAGTCTCAGCATCTTTTCTGTATCATGGTGACCAGAACTGGACACAGTATTCCAGGACAAACTTGTAATACTATACCCAGTTCTGGACCATCTATCTATCAAGTCCTCCCTCTATCTTTATTGTATTGTATATTAACAGAAGCTTGCAAGACTGAAACTGTTTCTTCCCTCCATTCCTTTTACTCCTTAGAAAAGCAGGAAGAGTCCCTTCTGAAATTTCCTTCTCTCCTTCTGTGGGTTGATATACCTTTTATATACGTCAGTTGTCTAGTCTGTGGCTCTCCCTCCTGTCTTCCCAATGTCATTCCCAGGCATTACATTAGCTCACAAATCTTTGAAGCAGACTTTACCTACTGGGTATCTGACTGCTTCTGCACAAAGCAGATGGAGCCATTCGTTGAGTCAGAAGGACAATGCACACCAACATAATTTAGTAGCTCAAACAGGAATTTCCTCCTCTCCTATCTTTCCTGCATAACTGATGTGAACAATTTTCCCAGCTATGAGTCAAGCAAATGGTTTGATGGGAAAGCCTTCATCTGCTGCTCGTTTTTTTTGCTGCCAAGTGTACTTCTGACAGATGACAATGCTGCATTTTTTTTCTTGGAGGAAACCAACGTATTGAATAATTCCTCAAAAGCAGGAAGTAGCCCTTGCAGTTTTCTTCATGGCTATATTTCTAAGCCAAAAACAAACTTACTTTTTGAGTTTCTACTTGATATGCAACTGTTAAAGCAAGGGGGCTGGGTACTTTAAAATGAGAATGCTAGCTATCTATGTCAAACATGCCCAATGTACAAGGATTGGTTGATTGATTGATTGATTGATTGATTGATTTAGAGTTCTTCAAAGGAAGATGATCCAAGGTTTGCTAAAGTGAAGTGAAAAGTGATAGAATGTCACTGCCCCAGCAAGACAGACACTAATATTGATTATAGATGGTTGTACAACACTATTATCAATATGGCAGACTCTTTGCAACATAATATTCATACTCTGTACAAAAGCACTTTGATCACTGACAGTTTGAATTCTCTTCTACCTTCCTTTCCTTTCTCTGGCACTTTGCTTTCCACTTGGATTTGAAGTGATTTTGGCTTCCTTTCGTTTTTCTTTTCTGGAGCTTGTTTTCCCACTTGACCTTTGTGTGCGTGCGTGTGTGTGTGGGTTTGATCATAATGCTGTGAACATTCAAGAGCAACACATGGAACAAGTTGTACTTTCAAATCTCCTGAGGTTTTCATTTAAGCACTGATTAGTTTTCTTCCTTCCCCTCCCCTTCTTTTAATAAGTCTATTTCTCATCTTTTGTGTTCAACTATAAAAGATTTACCTCTGAAAAGGAAGTCACTGATGGTGTTATTATACGATGGCAGTTCGGTCATTCCTTCCACCCTATTAATAGAAAGCAAAGAAATGCAGTCATACTCACACTCTAATTTCAGTTCCAGATTCCTTATCCCCAATAGGTACAATGCTGTATAATTATGACCTGAGCTGGACTGTGGACAAAGCATATTCAAAGAAATGCTGATAATTTGATTCTGGAGGAATGGGGGGTATTATTGCAGAAAAACAGAACATAGCACTGAGCAAGAGGCAAACCTCCTGCCAGTATTGCCACCCATCTTGCTGCAAGGTGACTCTGGCAGTTTACAACCTCAAAATAAAACCATAAATGTTTATACAAATGTATAGAAGCACAATAATATGCAAATTATAACTAAAACTAAAAGATGGGGACAGAGAGGCCAACTAAGCAGAGGAAATAGATGAACTTTTTGCCAACCAGTTAGCTGAGGTATACAGGAAATACATCACTGTAATAATGGGAGATTATAACTACCCTGGCATCACTTGGGAAATAAATTCTATAGCAAATGGGGGATTGAACAGGTTTCTCATGTGCCTAGTTGACAACTTTTTCACTCAAACGGTGAAGGAATGAATTAGAGGATCAGCAATCCTAATTCATAGGGATGAAATGGTTGACAAAGTAGAAGTTGTAGGAACTTTGGGGGAGAGTGATCATGTCATACTAGAATTCAACATAATGCAGGGACAGGTGATTGAACAAAGTCAGACAAGTGTTTTAGACTTTTAGAGAGCTGATTTCAACAAATTAAGAGAGAGATTAGGAAGGATTCCATGGATGGAAATCCTAGAGGGAAGAAACTCTCAAAAACAAAACAAAAAGTCTATATCACTAAGAAAGAAAAACAAAAGACCATGTGACCACATCATATAGACATGAGTAATTGAACAATGCCAAACTAGTGTTTTAGATTTTAAGAGAACGGACTGCAACAAACTAAGAGAGAGTTTAGGAAGAATTCCATGGATGGAAATCTTAAAGGTGAAACAGCTCAAGAAGCTTGGGAAACTCTGGAAAATGAGATTATAAAAGTCTAGTCTTCCACATTATCACTGAGAAAGAAAAATAAGAGACTATAGACAAAACCAGCATGGTTGCATGCAGAACTGTCTAATAAACTGAGAGAGAGAAAAGGACAAGTATAAAAAATGGAAAGAGGGGTCCATAACTAAAACAGAATACCAACAAATAGCCCAAATCTGCAGGGATGGGATCAGGAAGACTAAGTCTCAGAATGAACTAAGAACAAATGCAAGAAATGCCAAAAATAACCAAAATAATGTTTCTTTCAATACATAAGGAACAAGGAAAATGTCAAGGAAATGATTGGTCCACTAATGGGAGAAGATGCCAAGAAGATGGTGGCAAACAAGAAGAAAGCATAACCGCTTAATACGTTCTTTGCATCTGTCTTCGGGCAAAAGAAAAAAAATAGCCCAATCTATCAAAAGCAGCACCAGGGGAGACAGAACAAGGAATACAAGTCAAAATAGGTAAGAAATTGGTAAAAAAAATACACCTATTCACCTTAGATTATTAAAATTGCCAGTACCAGGTGGTTTACATCCCTGTATACTGAAGAAGTTGGCAGGTGTGATCTGCCAAAACAGTGAACAAAACAGTGAGAACAACTGAACAATTGAACAGCTTGCATCCTGGAGTTTGGGTCCTCCATTGCTGGAAGTTTTCAAGAAAAGACTGGACTACAATTTATCCAGGATGGAATAAGATCTTCTGCCTTGGGCAGGAAGTTGGAGTAGAAGACCTCCAATGGCCTTTCCAGCCCTATGATTCCAGGTCAGGGTAAGCGACAGGATCATCTACAAGGGTGGGTCAAAACAAGTCAATAATGGCAACTGCAAATGCTTGATCAACCTCTTTTTGATCTTTACAGGCCATGTAGAGAAATTCCCTGGTAAGAAATGTAAGAAAAGAGAAAGTAAAGTTTCTTCTGAGTCGGCCTATGGTCTTGGCAGAACCCAGTCATTTTTCTCCTGCCAGGCACTTTACCCTGTCACAGTTCTTATGAAATTGCAATTGCTAATGTGGCAAAAGGGTTCTGCAGAGCTTGCTCAAAAAATTTAAGATGGCAGCTACCTTGATGCAACTGAAATTAAGTCTCTTCTCTTTGTGATTGCCGTCTTGACTTTTTTTGGCCATACCTTGTGAGCACTTGTAGTAGAAGAAGTGAGTAATAATCTAAGACATGCCAATTTTAATTAAATGTGGAAAGTAATTTTTTTTTACTTTTCCCTCACTTCTTTTGTTTGGAATACAGTCTGTGATATGGCCGTTCAAGCTCAGAATGGATCTGGACTTGGAAAAAGTCCTGCCTTCCTTTAGAAATCATCTCCCACATCAGAACTGTCCATTAAGGCACAACTCAAAAACAACACGCTGTTCAAGTTGAATAACTTTCTGAGGAGAAAATGGGCCGCTGTCTTCCCTTCCATGTCTATGATCAACTAGATTGGATGTACAGCCATTTCATCTCTATTATTATTATTTTTTACCACCACTTTTCTGGGTGCACTTAAAGAGTTCAACAGCTCTGATTAACAGCTCAGAGCTTTGTGGAACAGTGGATTTTCTCCATCCCATGAGGCAGAGGTAGGAAAAATAGATTTGGCTTTGAGAAGAAGAAGAAGAGGTAAATGAGCCATCCTTGAACTCAAGGACCTCTAAAAAAATGTCTGAGACCCAGAGGGCAGCATTTAATCAGTCTTTCTCAACAGCCTTTCCATCTGTCTCTGAAGGATATTTTTTCTTCTTTCTCTTTCTAACTTGCTCAATGAAATGGAAAGCAAAATCAAATCTAAGTTTGGAATATTTTTTTCCAAGTTACCTTTGCTATGTTTCATTTCTCTAGGTTAAAAATGAACAGTTGCAATTCTTTGGTTGCTTTTAAATAATATTCATTAAACAAGCCAGAATGGATGGTTTTATACCTTGTGCTAAGTGAAGATTTTGGCTTAGTGTGATGTGTGAATGCATCCATTTATGGATTAGTGCTATGTGTGAACACTTAGGCTGTTTGCAACCATGGTCAAAATAAACCAGAGCTTCCTGATATCTTTCAACATGAGCAGTGTTTTCAAATAATTCTTGCTCCTAGAAAGTAGATATGGAAGGTAATTAAGAAAGGAAAAAGAAAAAGAGTGCCTGAGATATGATAACTAAAGCAATTTGGAGCATGGGAATATTGGCCTTCTGGTGGTTTGCAGGAGCTTGTAGAATATTTTTGGGTGAAGGGTATGTGGGATGTGAGGAAACGAGAAAAGAAAAGGAAGAAAAAAAATCTGCTTATGAAAAGTTCCTGCTCAGTGGCCTTGTCAGGGAATGGGTCCAGGAAGGCAAAGTGATGGTAGCAATATTCTGATGAAAGCCCTGCCTCTTTTATACATGTATTAACACTGCACACAATATCAACCAGAGGCAACACTGACAATGTTGCAACCACCATTCTGTTATTTCCTTCCTGAAAAGGATCATGCAAAATCCAAATTGACCAAAGCATTGATGAAGTGGGGTGGGGGTTCACTTTCTATGGATCTGGTTGGTTCTATTGGCATATGGAAGGTTGTAATTTGGGATGTAAGAGGCATACATTTTAAATAGCAGGAATTAGTGAATGAAGTACAAGTAGGAAAAGTGTGTTTGTGTGTGAGTGTGCAACTAAAAAAGAAGGATGTGATACATCTGAATTAAGATGGTTTGATCTTATAGAGTGGGGTTGATGAATGCATGCAGAGAAGAAAAGGTGTAGGCTTAATTATGAACAAGAGGGCTTAAACATATGTCAAAAGGTCGTGAATTGGTGTCATTTAGATTGTTGTTGGTGCCTATAAAAGTAGAAAATCGTAGGTTGGTGATAATTGCATGTTACGCTCCATTGAATGGTGTTAATGAAAGAACCAGAAATGAGTCTGGGGGGAAAAAACTATGCAACATTCTGAATGAATCTGATCCAGGAGGAAAAACATATATATGTTTTGCCAGGTGACATGAATAGATTGGTGGAAATGAGATGAGAAAATATAGAAAAAATGATTGGGCATTCAGAGACAGAAGAATAAATGCTTAGAAAATGGTCTGCTTCGAATACATCTATTCATATGCATGCATGGAAAGGGAATGAATATGAATTTAAAAGCATGATTGATTTGATTGTTTGTGATGAAAGATTAAAAACATTAGGGAAGGATATAAAATTGATGAGAAATTTGAAAGTGGAACAGACCATTATTTGGTAATGTTAAGAATAGTTTTTCAGGGGGAAATGAAGACAGACAAAAAAAGAAGTAAAGAAACAAGCAGAATAAGAAAAGAAGAAAAGAAAGTAAAGTACAAAAAGTATTAGGAGATAAATCAATCCTCCAATGATGTAAGAAAAGAGGAGGTGGAAGCTGCTTTAAGTAGGGTAAAAAGTATAACAACATAATCTGCTACTGAAGTGTATAGCGTTATACTAATGGTATAATGATGAAGTGAAAGAGGCTGTGGATGAGGTAAAATGCATATAAAAGTAATTGCAGTGAAATATTAGGATGACCAAAAGATATACAGTGCACATTTAAAAAAAGGATAGGTAAAAAGAATATATTCAAAGAGAGAAATGAACAGTTAACTAGAAGCAACAGAGGAAATGCAGAACACTTTTAATGAGAACAGTGTTTTGTAAACAGGTTGAAATGGCTAAGTACAGCATAGCAGAGTAAATGGAATTATGAATAAAAGTGATGAAAATGTTTAGGATAAAACTGAATTGAGTTTGCTAAAAGAAGCATCTTAGATATTTATAGGTATCACTTTAGAAGACAGTGATATATCACAGAGTGGATTTTAAACAACTACTATGTATATGTTAATGTCCAAGATAAAACTCATAGCAAGGCAGCCATAAATAGTGGTGGAATCTGCAACTGAGTAGGGGGTGGAATTAAGAGAGTGACTAGTTTGGGGTGCCTGCAGGGGAGGAAGTAACGGAGACCTGACCCCCACCCCTACCCCTAAATCCCTGAAGTCCTTATCTGGTTGTTCTCAAGAGAGTGTGGTAGTCTAGTGACATTCTTGTAAGTAGGCAAGTAGCAATAAAGAAACTTCTCTGATCAATTCACAGTTTCGGTCTGGTTTCTTGCATCTGACATACACTATGTTGAAAAATATTTAGGTTGGAGGTATGGATACTACTAAATACTAAAGTAATACTAAATACTAAATACTAAAGTAATAATGTGGTTTGCTTTGGAATGTCTATATAACATTTTTTAATATGATCTGGCTGAAGACTGCATCTGTCCCTCATGATTGGACAAAATTCTTTTTTGTTCATAAAGGGACATAAAAGGAGATGAGGCAACAGTGAATAAAAAACTACTAGGGAATTATTTAGTAAATGTGCTTGATGGAAAGGAGGTTGCTAGAATTCTTATTAAAGAAATATAAATAGAGACAGTGAGTAAAATTTGGGAAATGCTGTGCTGCATTAACCTAGCTAGCAAGAATGCAGCCCATGTCATTCAAAAATATTTGAATATGAAAACATGTATTGTAAATGCGTTCATTTAGAGAAAATGTATGATAATGTGAACAATTTGAATTATGGAACATTTTATACAAATGTGTAGTTGAAAGGTGGCTGTTAAATGTCATAAGAGCAATATAAAATGAAAATAACATCTATGGAATGATCAGTGAATTCAGTTAGACAATGGTATCCCCTTGGGTTTTTTTCTTTAGATTTTTAATCCTCTCTTTATTATTTTATAAATAACTCAAGGTAATGAACATGCTTAATACTCCTTCCTCCTCCTATTTTCCCCATAAAAGCAACCCTGTGAGATGAGTTGGACTGAGAGAGAATGATTGGCCCAAAGTCATCCATCTGGTTTCATGCTTAAGGTGGGACTATGACAGTGGTGGCAAACCTATGGTACGCGTGCCAGAGATGGCACTCGGAGGCCTCTCTGTGGGCACACGTGCTGTTGCCCCAGCCTCGCCTCACCCCATGATCTCCTCACCAGCAGCCCCCCTGGAGGAGAGTCGCTCCCGAGCGTGGCCCACACGGAGCAGCGCAGCCAAGGCATGGCAGCCAGGTGGCGTAGACAAGACTCTGCCCTCATGCCCCATCCCGCACAGTTGATGCTGCGGGGCGCGGGCAGAGGGTGTGGCTGCCATGGCGCTGCTGGGCTGCCTGGGTGATCTGTGGTGGGCCCTGGAGGCAGTGAGTGGCCCTGCAGGCAGGTGGGGTGGGGGGTGGGGTGGGGTGGAGGGGCAGGGGGTGGAGCAGGGGTGGGGCCAGTTTTTGGGCACTTGATCTCTAAAAGGTTTGCCATCACTGAACTATGATGTAATCTCTTCATTTCTACCCAGGTGCCAAACCAGCTCTCTTATTTAATACATTTATGAGTGTTAGGAATGCTTATACTGATATCAGAAGTACATTATTTGAAGACATGAACGTGTTTATAAAATTATATGCAAACAATGTCATGTTATTGGCTGAGAACCAAAATTATCTGAGTAAGTGTAAGATACATTGCATGATGCAATAAAGAATAGGGTTCCATAAAAAAGAGGCCTTAAATACAAAGGCAATTGTGTTTAATAGGGAAAATAGGATTGCAGGATTATTGAATTATTATTGGAAAAAATAGAGCAAATAAAGGAATACAGGTAGACCTCAATGACCTCTGAACTTGGTTGTTTTCTTGCAGATGTTTCATTACACATTACCCAACTAGGTAACAGGTTAATGCAGCACAGCATTTCCCAAATTTTACTCACTGTCTCTATTTATATTTCTTTAATAAGAATTCTAGCATGTGCTTTCCATCAAGCACATTTACTAAATAATTCCCTAGTAGTTTTTTATTCACTGTTGCCTCATCTCCTTTTATGTCCCTTTATGGTTCCTTGATTAGGGTGTTGTTTACTGATTTGTAGTTCCTTGACAGAATAGCAGAGTTGGAAGAGATCTTGGAGGTCTTCTAGTCCAACTCCCTGCTCAAGCAGGAGACCCTGTACAATCTCAGACAAATGGCTATCCAGTCTCCAGTAATGAAGCACACACAACATATGAAGGCAAGCTGGTTTATTGTTCTCAGTGTCAGAAAATTTTTCCTTAGTTCTAGGTTGCTTTTCTCTTTGATTAATTTCCATCCATTGCTTCTTGTCTTGCCTTTTGGTGCTTTGTGGCAGCCCCTCAAATATGAATTTGAGGTACCAATCCTTGAGCCAGTGGTTCATTTCTAAAATCCTTTGTTCCCTCATTGGATGTTGACCTTTTTGTTGGAAGTACAGATGAATGCACTGTTTGTGCTCCTAACTTCTTAACTTTCTTGCCGAACTGCTCATAATCTTTTGAAATTGTTTTTAGATTCATTGTTGTGTTGCTCATCCCCACATGAAGGAGATGAAAGGGATAGTAATCTGTGGGCTTGATTATTTTAGTAAGTAAGATGTCAGTCACATCTTTGATTTTTTGCTCCAAGGAGATAACATATCTCCCTAGATTGGTTGTCCCATCTATAGATGGCTGATTCTGTTCCCCTGAAAATTGAGAGTCCTGCTTTTCTTCCTACCACAGGAGCACTTGATGATGTTCCTTCTCCAGGTCTCTGTATGCTTTCTTCCAGGGAGAGGCTATGAAGTTGATTATCCAGCTCCAATGGAGCTGTACTGGACTGGGCTGAATAGACAGCAAGGGCATTGCTCTTGGTTGCTTTTTTTCTTCTATAAGTGACATGTTTTCATCAGTCTATCTCTAAAGGTTCATGTACAGGTTCATTTCTTCTAATATTTGTTCCTTATTATGTTTAGTTTGGATATAGTCTTCTTGCTTAGAGTTTTTCATTTTCTAGGTTGAATCTCAGAATGGCTAGAGTTGCTCTAGACCCTTTACTTTTTCTTCAAGTAATTTGTTTAGTCTCCCTTTGGTACATATTTACTGTGGGTCCTACATGGGCATAAGCATATACATGGAACATATTTTGCAAATTACAACAGTGTCAGTCTCTATTTCTATGACTATGTTTCCTTCAGCTAATTCACTTAAGGATTAAAAATTTTAAAACTTTACAAAATGTTCAAAACCATAAAAGATTTTTCCAACTTTTTTTAAAAAAAATCTAAATTAAAATTTTAATTTATTGATTAACTTAATTAAATAAAATTTAAAAAATTGAAATTTAACTGGGGTACTGCTTATTGTGTGGTGTTAATCTCTGCTTATCTTGGTGTTAATTGCTGACCAGGAGGTGTTCTGATCTTTTAGATTTTTATATTGTCTGTTTTGAATGGGAGAAGACCCATTCAAGAATGGGGGTTGAAGATGGAGAATATCCATTCAAAAGGATGAATGGAAAATACTCATTCGATACTCATTCAAAAGATGTTTGGGTTGGGTGTTTAAAATACAATTATGCCTGCAATAATGTGGCTTGTATTCACTCAAGTTAATCTCTTGTAGCTGACAGCTCTGGGCTTCACCTCAGCTGCTCTTCCACATGCTAATTAATATTTAACTGGCCAACATTTTGCATTTTTATGACAACCCCTAAAGAGCTAGAAGCAATAAAAACTTTGAGAGCGAGAGCAAACAAAAACATAATAATATTGACAAACTTCATCTAGGGTCAGTTTCAATCTTTGGAAATTCTTAAATGCTGCATAAATTGCTCATTCATTCATTCCTCATACTGTATATTTAAAACATTTAATAACTAAACAGACTTCAGGATGATCATAGAGTTGTTTCTTTTTGAGATTTTTAGGGCTTTGGGAGATAAAAATGAATGTCTTCAAGAGACATGGACATATTGTTTTTCCTGATGTGAACTCTTCCAGCAACATATTGTATTTGTAAAAGCCCATTTGTTTCTCATCAGTAATATTATTTCCTCTTACAAGGAACGGCAGCCAATCAAACCAGGTTTATATTTTGCTCATATAGAAAACTGTATGAGCAGAATATATGATTATTTTTCTAATCAGGACCTAAAGTTAAGTGCTTAGATGCTTATATGCAGTGGTGGGATTCAGCCGGTTCGCACCAGTTCGGTAGAACGGGTAGCTAATTTTTTTTTAGTTCGGAGAACCGGCTGGAGGAGGCTTCCCAGGCCTAGAATGGCCCGCCGGAAATGTGTGGATGCCACTTCCGGAAGTCCATTCTAGGCCTCGAAGGCCTGGAGGATGCCTCCCAGGGCTAGAACGGCCCCCCGGAAGTGCGTGGATGCCACTTCTGGAAGTCCGTTCTAGGCCTTGGACACACAGGCCTGCATCCACTCAGAGAACCGGTTGTTCAGGTATTTGAATCCCACCACTGCTTATATGTGATCTTTTCAAGTGAATATGTTTAATTCATTTTCATAATACCAAATCTATTGATATTGCTAGGGAGAATGCTAGCAGCTCAGCACAGTTGAAAATAAATAAGCAGTATAAATATGGTTGTAGAGAGCACTATGAAGTTTTTCCCTCTCTCACCAGGCCACTAATGTTAAGGAAATCAAAGCAAAGCAATAGAATGTGGCAAATCTCTAGGACAATTTATTTCCAAAGCTAATTTAGTTCATAGAAACAAGGGAAATAATAAACGTGTTTTCTAATGCCTGCCAATATATTTTTCATGCGTAAGCATTCAATTGTTTAATCTTCTGATGTGCAGTCTGAAATGGTACTTCTCTGTCACAGAATTATTGTTATCATCTAAACTACAGTGTTGCATAAATCATTTAAGTCACCCATATTTTAAAGTACTTTTAAAGTACATTATTTTAAAGTAATGACTCTGATAGACAATTGCAGCCTGTTGGGTCATGAAGAGTCCAAAGAAACTGAAAGACTGAAAAACAATAGTTTCCTTTAAGTTTAGCCCAGTTTAAGCTTAGCCCAGTTTAAGCTTAGCCCAGTTTCCTTTAAGCTTCTGGTGGTTGGATCCACCCATGTATCTTTTTTGACAATAGCTTGGATGGGTTTTTCCCCCCATTGTAGTTGTAATTGGTGGTCTCCCACCCAAGTTCCAACCATGCTCAAAGCTGCTTAGCTTTCCAGCTGAGAAAAATATATGAACATACGTATGCATCTCTCTGCTTATCTATCGCTGACTCTTGTTTCTGTAACCTTTAACAGGGCAAAATGGTACATCTTAGGCTAACAGTTTTTGAACCCAGATATTTCAAATGGGCTCATTTACAGAATGTGTCCCAAACTTGAGACCCATGACTCCCATGGAATTAAAATTAGGCAAATTTTATTTTTATAAAACACTTTGTGACATTAGCATTGTCATAAAACAATTTATGATATAATACAAAAAAAAAAACATTTCCTGGGCAGAGGTTTGACTGTGCTATACACTTCAACATCAGCTACTGTACTTTCAAGGCAGATACGTCTCTGAATATCTCTCTAATTTTTTTAGAACTTTTTAAGTACATTAGAAGCTCTGCCTGTTCTTGAAGACTTTGAAGAATCTGATAAGAAAATATTTCTGGATCACAGGTTGTCTAGTATACTACTAAAACTCTCATACCTCAAATATTCTAACTCAGGGGTCCCCAACCAGTACCGGGCTGCGGCATGCCAGCAACTGGGCCGCACAAACAAGCAAAGGCCCATCCACGGGATGCAGGTAGCACACAAAACCACACCCCCTCCGGTCCATGGAAAAACCTATCTCCATGGAACCTGTCCCTGGTGCCCAAAAGGTTGGGGGGCTCTGCTCTAACTTACAGAATGTGGGGATTCAGTTCTTCCATCGGAATGAAATTTTGGAAAGTTGTTGCTCTTCCACAATCTTTTTGTACTTGTGCTGCAACAGAAGGTCACATGTTGTTCGGGCAAGTCTCCCCACCTAACACATTTTCTGCCAGTCCCTTTGCGCTCACTCTGTATCAATCATCCACAGTCACATCACCCCATTTTTTAAACTGTCCCTGACATCTTCCCACAACTCAATGGAGAAACCAACAGGGATTCTAAACTGTTCTGAGGGGATAACAGCATTATGCCATGTGTTACTCTTAGGCATTTAATTTCTTTTCCATTTGAAAACCTGTCTTTACCATTAATTTCTCTTGATCGTGTATACTCATGTGTTTCACCAATATCTTGATTTTCTGTTTGTTAATGCTGAAATCAGCTGGTTTTCCAAAAGTCTTTAACTTCTTCATTATTTTAACATTTACAGGTGCCTGCAGAATCATTACTAAACCATCTGCAAAAGCCCTCAATTAAAATGTTCATCTTCAATTGTATTTCAAGGTTATTGGATTCAGCAAAGAATGTATTTAAAAGAATAGACATCAAAGTTTCTTTATGGGAGAGTAAAAATATGAGGATTTATTGACTTCTGTGATTTGGTCTTGTGAACTTATTGGTATCATTTTGGAATAGTATTTCAATGTCCATAAATAGATCAATGGATAAATCATTAAAGGTTAAAGACCTTACAGGAAGTCCTTGACTGTTAATAGAGCCTGGAATTTTCGCTATAAGTCATGATGGTGGTAAATCGAGGCACCCAACTGACTGGATCCAATTTTACAACCTTTTCTTGCAGCAGTTGTTAAGTGAATCCATGTATTCCTATGGGCGTTTTGGGGGGAGAAACCAAAAGAAAAGGCTGGGAACTAGCAAAAGTGTCATAAATTGTGATTATATGACCACAGAATGTTGCAACTGGCCACAAAGGTGAGTCTGTTGCCAAGTGCTCAAAATGTGGTCAAGTGAACATGGTGTGTGTGTGTGTGTGTGTGTGTGTACAAGTGTCGAAACTCTGGAACTGTAAATACCAGTTGGGGGTCCATTGTAGCTTTGAACAGTCTCTAAGCAATGGGTCATTATATAAGGACCACCTGTAACATAATACTGAATTATATCCCAAACAATTAATCAATGCCTTCAGAAGTCATAGGTGCTCCATCACTGGAGTTTTTTAAAAAGAGATTGGACAGCCATTTGTCTGGAGTGTATAGGGTCTCCTGTTTGAGCAGGGGGTTGGATTAAAAGACCTCCAAGGTCCCTTCCAACTTTATTATTCTATGTTCTATAAATTTCACAAAATGAAAGATCAGACTCAAATTAAACTACAAATAAATCTTTCTATTTTCTTTCTATTTTTCCTTATAAGAAAAATTATATCTGGAGGAAAAAAGATTGTCTTGGCACATAACCAACAATGAAATAGAGCACCTCATTTTCCTTGCAAGAGATAACAGGAAATAGATGGATACTTAAAACTGGATCTCGCTTTCTTCACTCTGTGTGTGCATAAATCACAAGGCACACAACTACTGACTTGAGCAGGGAACATTATTGTCAATTACGTCTGTTGCATTTAATCCATGTCCATAAATAAATAATAAAGAGTTTTTGCTTCTTTAGATTAGTGCTAGAATCTTTTCCCCCAAAGGGCATTTCACTGATGCTGAAAAAATATCTGTAAGAAATTTCCAAATAGGAGAATTCAATGTATCAACAACATATGAATTAGACTGTTTACCAAATGGCTATTGGAAGCCAATTGTATTTGTGGAAAAAAATGCTTTGATTGGTGGTCTAACTAGATCAGGGGTGTCAAACTCTCAACGTCACATAACGTGTCGCGACGTATCGCAACTTTTTTGCCATTGCTGGCAATGGGGTGGGCGCGGTTTCGCTATGATGCATCCGGCCTGCGGGCCGGCAGTTTGACACCCCTGCACTAGATAAAACATTGCATTCCTTTGATACTTCTGATCTTGCAAATTTTACAATGCTTATGTCATGTGGTTTTCTGTGTTTCTCACCAATATGAATAATTAATTGAAAATAATAGGACTGAAAATGTATGTGGTCTCGGCTTTGCCAAGCAATTTAAGGAGATACAGATTTTCCCCTGCTTGGCAAATTTCCCTGAAAATACTTTAGAAGCTCTGTTGCTGTGACTGATTCATTTGCCTAACAACGTTCCTTTTGCCTAACCAAAAAATAATAATGTTCCAATCTTATTCCTTGCCATTCCTTTGACTGCAGTTTCTTTTTCTGACTTGAATTATTCTTTCTCAGATGACCCATTGACATAGAGATAAAAAAAAAATCAGCTTCTTTGTCAAACAACAACTACCATTGTCCCAGTGTGACATCTGTAGTGGTGCAGAATTCCAAGCCACTGCCCCTAATGGGTCATTAAAATTCAGATGCCTGCATTGTGTAGCCTTGCAGAAACTGCAGCTGAAAATACCCCGTCTTTAAGACTACAGTACATTTGGTGCAAAGTGCTTTCTAATGACTTTATGCTTTCCCAGTGCAGGCTCACTTCCTTTGCTAAATGAAAAGAGGGTGGGGAATGCTGTTGTTTGAATCACAGCTGCTCTGATATTTTGAGGAAAATGAAAAATGCCGCTGTGGTTAAAATACTGTGTTGTCAGCATTCGCTTCCTCTATATCTGCCGTCACACACAAATTCACACACATAGTCCATTGTACGCTTTGTTTGCACGTAAGACTTGTTCTGCTTTTTTTTTTTTTGGTTTTTTTGTGTGTGTGTGGGTCAATGCAGAGTTTGTCACAAGATTCTGAATTCCATGGATTTTCTTAATGTTCTAAATCCTTTGATTTATTCAGGCTTTGAAACTGTGCTAAGCCTATAAAGCATTTTTTAAAGTTTAATATATATACAGTATATATTGAGTCACTATGTCTGTTTTTCTCTGATATGTCCTACTTTTCACTACATACATTTCTATCTTTCAGGGGTTTTGAAATATTTAAAAATATCCCAGCTTCTGACACATCTCAGTTCAAGGACAAAGTAGGAACTACCAGTTGCAATTTCAGATATTTACCACAGATTCTGTGTCAAATCTGTGCAGTAGGACAGCCTTTCTGGGTGGGTGGCCTGGAGGGGGGAGGGGAGAAAGAGGGGATGGTTTTGTGGAAGGGCCGCGCGCACGCAGAAGCACCCGTTGCTCGCGCGAATGGGGCAGAGAGCACCCGCGATGGTCGCACGAATGGGGGCCCAGCGTCTGCGATGCTTGCGTGAGTAGGACTGTGTGTACATGCGCACCAGCCAGCCATTCACGTGTCCCAGTTGCAAATAGGCCACGGACCAGTAGTGGGCCATGGGCCACAGGTTGGGGACCCCTGTAGTAGGAGAAAATGAGCTACAAGAAGTTAATGTGAAGGCAGCAACTGAAGCCCTCTTGGTGACTGGCAGCACATGAGAATCCAGACAGATGTCTCTTGATGCAGAGTCTCTTCCTTCTCCCATGCACCCCCTTCTTCAGGCATTCAGGGAGATCAGGCAAGAATTTGCAAGGCTCAGGGATCATTAGTGAACAACGTTCTTTGAGCTTAAGGAGACTGTTTCAGGTTGAACCAGCTAAAATCTTGCTCCCTTTTCACACTACTTCATGAGAAAAGCTAGGGGAAATGCAAAGTGCTAACAATGAGCAAGTAGCCCAAACATGTATGATCTGGCTTCTTGTGGGCACTTTTTTGAGCCTTCCCAGAATTTTGCACAGAGTAGAATGTTTCTTGCTTTTAAATGGATGTTTCTAGGCAAGGAGGCCCAGTCATCTCTGAGAATTTGACCTGAATTCAATAGCAAATGCTGAAACAGTCGGTTCTTACACATTATTTGACTGTATCTCTTTGTTAGGGATTAGAAATGACAGCTACCACATTGCCAAACAATACCACTCCACAATTACTAATTCTTGTTCTCTTGAATTTATTCCCTTAGGGTTTCAGAGATAGAATGTGTATTTGAGGACAGGTTAAAGAGGTGTCTTCTTTTTTTCTGAGCTTTTATGATTATATGTCTGGCAAGAGTGGTCAATGTTAAGGTAGTCCCACCTCCCTTATATGCAAATGATAGACTGTAACTTTATGCAGGTATAGCAGGTAGCCTGAAAGATTGTCTAGGAAAGTATGAATTAGAGCAGGGGTGTCAAACTCAATTTCACTGAGGGCCGCATCAGCATTGTGGTTGCCCTTGGGGGGGGCAGATGGGTGCAGCCAGAGTGGGTGCAGCCTACTGGGTGGGCGTGGTCAGTTCTACATCATTCGTATCAAGGTTGCCTGTGGGGGCCTGGGCAGGAGTGGGACAGATCTGAGGGTCTCTGGCAGAAGGGGGTGGGACCGGGGCAAGTGCCAAGGCATGGTCCACTGGGGCAAGTGCCAAGATGGCCACCACAAAATTGTACATTGGCTCCCGGCCAGCCTGGGCCAGGGCCAAGGCAGCAGGGGCCGTTCCCTCACTGTTTCCAGGATGGCTTCACGGGCCACATGAAACCACTTCGCGGACCGCATCCGGCCCCCGGGCCTTGTGTTTGACATGTCTGAACTAGAGGCTCTCAAGGAAGAATGGAAAGTATTTGGGAAGACAAATGGAGTTGTTGGGATGTTGGAGAGGCATCTGGCTGTGGCTCATTATTGAATGTGAGTTAGGCTGGAAGTAGTTTTTTGAGGAGCTAAAAGGGCGGTGTTGAGGGCATGAGGGAGCTTTGCTGCTTGTTTCTGGAGACTTCTGCAAAGTCTCTGTTGTTCTCTTGTGTAGCCTAAACTACCACAGTGAAGAGAAAAAAGTAATTTTTGTAAAGGATGGTTTGCAAGACAGAAAGGCATGGAGCGATATAGTGAATGATAAAGTACAGTTGTTTTAGTTTCATTTATTTTCCTTTTATCTATTTTGGAAATCTTCTAGGCTAACCCCCTGCCCAGGGCAGGACACCTTATTCTATCCTGGATAAGTGGATGTCTAATCTTTTCTTGAACCCATTCAGCATGGAGCATCCACAATTCTGGCAGGCAAGCTATTAATTATTCTCACTGTCAGGAAATTTATCAATACTATCTGAAAAGGTTGGATCTCTCTTCAAAGAGCTTCCCCCTATTCCTTCTTGTCCTGCCCTCAGGTGCTTTGAAGAATAAGTTGATCCCCTCTGTAACAACCCCTCAAGTACTGGAAGACAGCTATCATAGCACTCCTAATCCCTCTCTTTGTTAGGCTAGACATTTCTAGTTCCCTTAACCATTCATTGTATGGTTTATCATCTTTGTTGCTCTTTTCGGCACTCGGGACTCTTTCTAAGGTCTAGGTATCTTTTTTGTCTCATAGTGATTGGAACTGGATGCAGTATGCCAAGTGTGACCTCACTAGTGCAATATATAGTGGTACTATCACTTCTTCTGATCTCGATACTATCTCTCTGTTGATGAAGCCTAGAGCTGCATTCGCTTTTTTGGCAACTGCAACACACTGTTGACTCATATTTAAGTGGTGGTCCACTAGGACCCCTAGACCTCGCTCAGAGTTACCACCTAGTGGTGGTCCACTAGGACCCCTAGACCTCGCTCAGAGTTACTCAGAGTTGAGCCAGGTACTGCCTGTTTTATACCCATGCATTTGGGGGGGAGGTGCCTAAGTGCAGGATTTTACTTTTCTCATATCAAATGCATGTTTTGGATAGGGTCCAATGTTCACGTCTGTCACGATTCCTCTGCATTTTGAGTCTCTTCCAAAGTATTAGCAATTCCTCTCAACTTGGTGTTGTCTGCAAATTTGATGAGATCTCCTTCTATTCCACTCATCTAGATCATTTATGAAGATGATGAAGAACATTGATTTCAAATGTGAGAAGGAATGGGTAAACAAGAGGTGGATTGGTTTCTGTAGAAAACAATCAAATAAGAAGGTACTTTCCTAGAGAAAGGAGGGGACTATGAGAGGCAAGCTTGGGCAAAAGATAAACAGGAAAGGGGACCCTATGATGAGAGAGAAAGAGACCAAGATGGAGAGAAAGGCAGCCCTAGTTAGTGGTAGTCAAAACCTTGACAAAGGATGTAAAATTGGGAGATGTTAACACCATGAAAGCGGTGGAAAAATGAGCAAAGCTATAGGAACCATTGTTTAGCTTAGAAAATGCCTGCTTTGGGGATGCAAGAGTGCAAAGTAAGCATAGAAGATATTCCAGTGTAAAATTCTGGAGAAGACAAATAGCAATAGCACTTAGACTTATATCCCACTCCACAGTGCTTTACAGCAAGGGTCCCCAGTCCATGGACCAGTACCGGTCCGCGGCATGGCAGCAACTGATCCGCACAAACAAGCAACGGCCCCATCTGCGAGATGCAGGCAGCACACAAAACCACGCCCCCTCCGGTCCATGGAAAAACCTCTCTTCATGGAACCGGTCCCTGGTGCCCAAAAGGTTGGGGACCTCTGCTTTACAACACTCTCTGAGTGGTTTACCATGTCAGCATATTGTCCCAATAATCTGAGTCCTCGTTTTACTGACCTTGGAAGGATGAAAGATTGAGTAACCTTGAACCTGTCAGGATGGAACTCCTGGCAGTGGGCAAAGTTAGCCTGGAATACTGCATCTAACCACTGCACCATCACGTCTCAGTGTTGCTGAGATTTACGATGGGAAGGAAAAGGGTAACTATGAGAGCCAGTTAGATGTCTCTGAGACTGATTAAATATGACCCTTGGAAAATAGTAAGGTAATTATGGTTAAACATTTGTTGCTTGGAGCAATCATGGTTGTCTTCCTCCAAGAGGTACAATTTACCATTAAGCTGTATTAATCGTAATTAATGCAATCAAGATTGTATACTGGTGCTTTGCTTAGGATTTTATGTTCCTCCATCACTTAGCGGGTTTGCTTGCTTGATCTTTGGTCACTTGACCACAAAGGGGGGAAAATGGAGTGTGCTGTAGAAAGTGTGTTGGTTCACCTGCATTTGACCAATGAAATAGGATTGTTGCTTCACATTACTATATTGTAGAGAAGATAAAACCTCAATTCATATTGAGTATTGCTAAGAAGGTCTGTTCAGAATGGAGCAGCAGTTCAGGGGTTCGCTAAGGGCATAACTGCATTGCACCCTTAAACTGTTCCTGTTCTCATGCCAGTTTGAATCTAACTCAGTTTAAGAAACTGGGTCACATCTATCTATCTATCTATCTATCTATCTATCTATCTATCTATCCATCCATCCATCCATCCATCCATCCATCCATCCATCCATCCATTTATCCATCTGCCCATCTACCCATCCACCCAGCATTAAATTAAATGTATATATACAAAGTTAAACATTTAAATGTGCATAATACATGCAGCATCACAACCGGCTTTAAAATAAAGATTTCTTACTTGTTGCTTTGTTGGTCTATATAATTTCTTTAACAATATTCTGCAATACTGCAGTAGTCAGAATACTTGCACAGCATATGCGGTGTGACTGATTCGACACCTGGGTTTGTTTGTTTTTTTTTAAAAAAAATAAATGACTACTTTTGTTTTCTGAATAACCTACATTTCCATAGTTCTATTGTGTGTGTTTGTAAAATAAGTTGAGTAGTGCACCATTTTATTTGACCTAAATCCATTTTTTGAGGTTCAAGGGAAAGAAAATGCCTTGTATGAATAAATAAAGCGATCGTACGGGGGACAAAAGAAGCGATACAAAGACACGTTGAAAGCATCTCTCAAGTCCCTGGATATCGACACCATCTCTTGGGAACTCTTGGCGCATGATCGACCAACATGGCGTACCCTGGTTTACCAGGGGTGCCAGACATATGAACACAGGAGGACAATCTTGGCGCAAGAGAAGCGAGCACTCCGTAAAGCCAGAGCTGCAAATGCTGAAGCAACAGTGTCCACATTTCTCTGTTCAGTATGTGGCAGAACATTACGTGCTAACATCGGTCTAATCAGCCATCTACGGACACACCGTTGATGGCCCACAATCCACAAGATGTCAAGGTCTTCATCGAAAATCGATGGACGAACAACAACAATTATACTTATAATTATCAATTCATCAATTAACCAATAAAATTGGTTAAGGATGCTACTCATTCTGCCAATTTTTGCCCTTTTTTAAGGACTTAAAAAACACAAGTTCAGCCGGAGACATTTTACTGCTCATAACAAAAATTCCTGTAGTTGAGCTGGTCCTTCTCAGACAATAGAAATAGGAGGAGCAGAAACTAAGTGAAGGAGGAGGAAAAGATACTGTGAGAACACACCTCCACATTACTACAATGAGCCATGAATTCAAAACTGTTAATTTCCTCTGTTATCGAGCTCATAAGGATTATGAATGATTATCAGTCCCTTTGGAGCAGAGATTTTATTGTTGATTACAGCTGGAAAGGAAGCTTTAACATGGTCTGTAAACAAAACCATCTGTGCTGCATGAAAATTTGCATTAAATTAAAATAGAGCTAGAGAATAGATGGGATTCTTCTCCCATTGGGATAGCACCTGGTATCTCCATTTTACCAAAAGAAAATGTTAAGAGCATGAGTTTCCATTATGCTTATTTTTCACACATCTCATAAATACAGTAAAAGTATTCTCTCTTATTTGGCAAGATAGTATATTTTCCGCTCTGTACCTAAAAAGCTTAAAGGTATTACTTTGAGAAGTTCTTTACCAGATTTTTGTTTTGTTTTTTGTTTTTTTTTTGCTATTGTTGCTGTACTTTTTCTCTTCTCTAAGTCTCTTCTTCCCGCTATGTTCTATGATCTTATTAAAGAAAGGACTTTTGCAGACAATCTTCTATTGAACAAGGCAATTATTTTCATTGTCAAAGTTTGTATGCTCTTTTTCCAAAACAAGACAGTCCATATAGTCTGCCAGAGACACTAAATCAGAATAAATTATGTTAAAGAAAAGAATAATTTATTGCTCAGGATAATTGATTCTGTTTGAAAGAGAATGAACTGTTGCACTGATTTATTTGCTTGCTTTTATAAAACTGGGGTACCAAAAAGAAAAGGAAGACATACAAATGGAACAAGTCATAGATAAACTTTAAATGAGAAAGTGCCTTTTTGAATAATAGCTGTATGTATATTCCATGCCTAGCAGCTTACTCTGCAAACATGAAATGTAATGTTCATTTTGAAAACTTCTTTTCCATCATACCTCGATAATGCTTTCTGCATCTGACATGTTTAGAAAATCTGAAATGGTGGGCTATGGGATTGAAAATTCAAATTGTGCGTACTTTTCTTATAAAAGAGATTTTTTTTTCCCACTGCACATACTATCTCCACCATTTGCATTCACATATTTCAGGCTTAGAATTTCCTTTGGTGGCTCAGCCAGCAATACCAATCCCCATGACTCAGTGCAAGTGTCACTGTTATTTTGACCACTTCAACCACTTTCTTGTCCTCATGTACTAAAGAGATCACAAGATGGACAAATGTAAAATAGTTGGAAGAAATATCGCCTATGGGGTCCTTTCTATGGGCTTTTTATCTCAAGTTGTTTTTTTCACATAGAAAAGAAAACCCTGCCCTTTTTTTCTGAAGGTGGAATAGAATTCATCTGTTCATGGTTTCTGGTTTTGTTATTCCTTTTCGCAGCAAGCAATGGAACATTTACCTGGAATAATATTCGCTTCGAGGAAATATTTGGCAATTCTTTTATACACAATGCAATTAAATGTGATAATACATTATGATTCAAAAAGACTCTTCCCATTAGATCATTTGTTCTCTAATAACAAGCATTGTGCAATATCCAAGTTTTATGAAGAGTTTCTGACAGCTTTCTGCCAGTGTCTCTCACTTTCCTCTGACTTTCATTCTTTGCATCTGTCTTCACACCAAAAGAAAAAAATAGTCCAGCTTACAAAAGCAGCGCCATAGGAGATGGAATACGAATGAAAGTCAAAATAGGCAAGAAAATAGTAAGATAAAACGGTAACCTATCCACTCTAGACAAGTTCAAACTATCAGGACCAGATGGATTACATCCCAGGGTTCTAAAGGAGCTAGTAAATGTCATCTCGGAACCACTGAACCTAATCTTTCAAAGCTCCTGGATCGTGAAGAATTACCAGAGTACTGGAAAAGGGCTGATGTGGTTCCAATCTCCAAGAAGGGGAAAAAAGTGAATCCACCAATTTGGAGAAAAATCAGCCTGACATTAATACCAGGGAAGATCCTGGAAAAGATAATCCAGCAGCTGATTGTGAACACCTAGAAATGAACAAGACCAGGGCTTTTTTTGTCATAGAACGCATCGGAACGGAGTTCCGGCACCTTTTTTCGATGGCTTTTCCAGAGTTGCGTTCTTTTCCTATTGTTTCCCTTCCTATCCTCGTTTGTTTTTGAAAATGCCCTGCTGGCGGTACGGTACAAGCGGGGTCCCCTCCAGCGCTGTCTGCCTCCTCTAGGAGGAGCCATGAAGTGCCGGAGTATCACAGCCAGAGCGTGGCTTGATTGGCTGGGTCGGACCATGTGGTGTGGAAGCCGATGGTGGCGGTAGGAGACACATAAACATGGAGGCATCTTTCACGAGAGGGTGAGTGAGCCTTTTGCCTTCCCTTACAGAAGGTGGGGTGTGAGGTTAAAAAGAGGCGAAGCGTGAGGAAAGAAAGGCAGCTGGCGTGGAAGCTTGCCCGACAGCAAAACTTTGCTGTTTCGGTTCCTTGGATAGTTCAAAGGCTGGTATGTCTACGAAAATCTCTTTTTAGTCTTTTATACTTTATATTCAAACTGCAGAGGGGAAGAATAAGAATAAAGCCAATGTCTTGTGATTTGGAGGTATTATTATTAATAATATATATTAATTATGTATTGGTCAGATGTAAAGGTAGACCTACAGTATGAGGTTTAATCAGATCTATTTATTAAAATGGATTTAACTTAAAGGTAAATTAAAAGTAATCTGTTCACTGACAAAGTTTCAACTTTAATTTGTTTTAAGTCAATATCCATATTAAACTCCAAATGTAATTTTTCCACCTTGTTTGACAACTTCTTAAAAATAATTCAATCTTTTACAAGCAACCAAATTTTGTTTTATTGGGTCAATTTCATTCCACATAGAAAGCTGATGTTTCCACTCATTAAACTAAATGGGTATGCCAATGGTAAATGTCCCAAAAGATTAATAAAATGTCTTCTTGTAATTTAAAGCCACACAGTGCATGGTAACATTAATAGTATTAACTTACCTTGAACAAAATCCTAGTCTTTTAAATACACTAAAAATTGAAGCGTTTTTTTTTCAACTACAAAGGTAAACCTTGTAGGGTAGGCAAGTCGGGTTGTATGACGTGTGTGAGTTCCGGCACCTTTTTTTTTTTTTTTTTTTTTTTTTACAAAAAAAGCATTGAAAGACAATGACTAGAAGCCATTGTCAAAAACAGATGATGCCAGAAAAACCTTATTGCCTTTGACAAAGTGACTATGAGAGGATCAAGATAATGCTGTGGACATAGTATATTTGGACTTCAGCGAAGCATTAGGTAAGATGGACCATAGCCTATATCCTGGTAAAATAGAATAATGGGGGATAGAGAGTACCACCACCAGATGGATTCGCAGCTGGCAACTGCACTCAATGGAACTGCATCTACATGGAGGGAAGCATGCAGTGGGGTATCTCAAGGTTCTGTTTAGGCCCAGTACTCTTCAACATCTTCATAACTGTTCTAGATGAGGGAGTAGAAGAGGAACTTATCAAATTTGCCGATGACACCAAGCTAGGGGGAATTGTTAACACTAAAAGATAAGATATAAGATGAGGTGAGGTGAGGTGAGACAAGATGAGAGGAGAGACCTTTTATTGTCACTTTTCTCTGTGAACACATTGGCACATATTAAAAAATGAAATTCTGATGCCCGCTCTCAAAATAAATATATATCTCTAATATCCTGCCAATGTCCCTATTAGAAGAAGAATTCCTAACGTTCCTGTGCAACAGTCCTTGCCCTAAGGAGAGAATAGCAACAGTTCTCCACTAGCTCTTTTGATGCATGGCAAACTGAAAGAATGCCTCTCTTAACTTATAAGCCATGCTAGCTCAAGAGAAGATTTACTGCCAGACCACCAGACCACTCCAGAAGGGTCACTAAATGATTTGCAATTGCTGTTGCTATTAGATGTGCAACTGGGTAGGCACTTTGATATGTTGCTACTCCTTTTAAGTTGATTATCCTGTTTTTGTACCTTTTATTTGTTATTCCCTGGCTGTTTTTATATGAGCATTTCTCTTTCCTTTCAGAAGCTTTGATCCTTGGCCATCAAGTCAAATAAATAAATAAAACAAGCACACTTCAGCAAAAGCTGTAAAATGTGGAGAAAATGTGCAGCTTTCCTGCTGAATATTTCTTTTATTTCAGGGGTCTGCAACCTTGACAACTTTAAGACTTGTGGACTTCAGCTCCCAGAATTCCTCAGCCAGCTATGCTGCCTGTGGGTGGAGCTAATCTCACAAAAGGCCAGGAAAACGGGCTTCTCCTCTGCTGTCCCTCGGGAGGAGAGAATCCAGACAGTGGGAGGAGCTTGCCCATCCTTTCATATTTTGGTCGTATAGGCCAGGGGTCTGCAACTTTGACAGCTTTAAGACTTGTGGACTTCAGCTGGCTGAGGAATTCTGGGAGCTGAAGTCCACAAGTCTTAAAGTTGTCAAGGTTGCAGACCCCTGTTTTATTTCACCTGCACTGAGTACCAAGTTGTAATGGAATGTGTGGATGATCCTGAGGGACAAAGGAAAGAGATGCTGCTTAGGAAACTCTGAGACAAGAGAAGGGGGTGCCCCCAAGGACCTACTGGCCAGAGGAAGAAACTTATGAAGGACTCACTCTTATTGATCAGTTAAAAATGGTGGTGGAAAGTCTGAAATTTATACTTGTAAGTTTCTGTTAACACATCTGTACAATAAAGTAGAATTATCTCACCTAGTCAGTTTCCTGTCTGATTTATCCAGGAGGACTGACAACTGTGCAAAAGGATGGTGACGTTACCGCAAACAATAATAATAGACAAAAACAAAAGTAAACCTAGGTTAAAAACTGAGAGGTATAATGGGCTAACTTAATTTAGAAGCTGTTATATCCTGAGCCTGCTGAAGCATTCAGCAGGCTCAGAAATGTTGCAAAGGGTTCCGGGCAGACCAAAAGCTGCCCGGGACCAGACTGGCTGTCTCCAGCCTTGCGCGCATGCGCAAAGCAGGAAACAGCCTCTGCAATCATTGGTTGACGTTGTCCGGGTCTTGGACACTATAAAAGGCCTGCGCGCCATTTTGGCTGTTGTTGGTTGTGGAAGAGAACAATAAAGAAAGCTTGTTGTTACACTACGCGTCTCCTCTTAATGCCTCCAACCCGCGAACTTAACAGAAACGTTCTATGAAATGGCTCCTCCACTTCCTTTGTGCATAGATACAGCAATATGAAGATTTTCCAAAGGTCCCTGTTTTCAGGAAATAACCAATATTGAAGAAATGTATTCCACACTTCTCCTTTCAAGGACATGTATTCCTGTGACTAGAGTGGCCTTGACTGATCATTATTAGATGCCTGGGGTTTATATCTTGGGAGAAAGTGCTGGAAATGAAGATCACAGAATACACCTTAGAAAGCCAGGTGAGCAACAAGAGTCTTCTTATTAGTATCCCTGCAAGATATGTCAATAAGTCAAGGAGCAAATCTTGATTAAGGTGTCTAAAAAGGAAAGATTCCTCATTAAAATTCACTGGGCTTTGCATCAGTTGGTTCTGCATATTCAATCACCAGATGCTTTCTCCCAAAGATCATGGAATTGGGTATGTCTAGTTTAATGAAGAGAAGGACTAGAGGTGACATGATAGCAGTGATAGCAGTGTTTCAATATCTAAGGCAGGGCTTTTCAACCTTTTCACCCATTGTACCACTTTTAGGATATGGCAATATCCAAGTACCACCAGTCGCCTAGCAAGGTGTCAAAAACTTGATGACCCCCTCCCCAAAAGGAAAAAAGTGATAAAGTACAGGTAGTCCTCAACTTACAACAGTTTGCTTAGTGACTGTTCGAAGTTACAATGGCACTGAAAAAAGTGCCCCCTAAGGCATAGCTGAGCAAGACACCTGCCTGCCCGCCTGGCGGCGCTCTTCCTTCTGTCCAAGGTTTTCATTGTTGTGAGCATTTCTGTTGAGGATTGGCAATGGGGGTGGGGTGGGGGATGTTTGGTTTTTATTCCCCCCATCTGCTGGGTGGTTGCAGCAGGTTTTGGTTACTTCATATGACCCTGGGACACTGTGACCGTCTTAAATATGAATCAGTTGCCAAGCATCTGGATGTAAATCACAAGACCCTGGAGATGCTGCAACATTCCAGCTGATCGGCGCTTCTTCTGGGCTCAGCAGAAGTGCCAGGATCAGCGCCGAGCTCCAGCTGGAGCCTGGCGCTGATCCTGCCGCTTCCACTGAGCCCTGACAGCCCCGAAGAAGCGCCGATCAGCTGGAAAGCGGCACTGATCCTGGTGCTTCCACTGAGCCCTGACAGCCCTGCAGCTCCAGCCGTCTCTCACTCAGGCTTGTGCAGTGCTGCTACCGGTTCAGCTCATTCCCCTCCCCCGCTACCACTTTTCTAGGATGGTCGCATACCACCTGCCAGGTGCCAATGTACCACAAGTGGTACCCGTACCACTGGTTGAAAAGCCCTGATCTAAGGGGTTGCCACAAAGAAGAGGGGGGTGGGCAAGCTATTCTCAAAGCACCAGAAGGCAGGACAAGAAGCAAAGGATGGGAACTAATCAAGGAAAAAACCAACCTAGAAATAAGGAGAAATTTCCTAACAATTAGAACAATTCATCAGTGGAACAACTTGCCCCCAGAAGTGGTGGGTGCTCCAGTGCTGGAGGTTTTAAAGAACAGACTAGACAACTATTTGTCTGAAATGGTATGAAATGCTTGAGCAGGGAGTTGGACTAGGAGACCTCCAAAGTCCCTTCCAATTCTGTTATTTTGTTATGGAACAAGCAGAGTTAATGACACTTCTGCTTTATAAGGCAGTTTTAAATGTCTTTTATAACCCTAGCAGCAAGAATAATGCAGAAGTGTAAGAAACAAGGCATTTACAGTTACCAGAATCCTTGAATCGGTTTGTGCCATTATTTGCCTATTACTCCGGCTTCTAAAAGGCCTCTAAAGGTTGTCTTGCCAATATTTTCTGGTTTTATTAACACTTCCCTCAATCAAATGGAGTTTCTCGTACCATTAAACAAAGAGATGGTAAGACTTTTGCTAAAAGAAACCATTTTGGAGCTGATCAATTTAAATAGCTCTAATTCAAGGCAATGTCCAATATTCTTGATTTAGCTAAGCTGGTGGAGAAAACTGTGTTCTCCAGGCAGTCCTGGGGGTGGGGATTGGAATGATCAGGAGCGTCTTTAGTCTGGTTTTAGACCTGGATTAGGCACACAAACAACCTTGGTTTCCCTAATGGATGAGGGTTTAACCTATTGATATACCTGGATCACTTAGCAGTTTTTAATGCTATCAATGGTCCTCTCCTGGAGTACTGAATGAATTGGGAAATGGTGTGCTGTTTTGTAGTGATTCTACTGTTATCCTTTTGGGCACTATCAGCATTGATGTCTGAAGACATCTGCTTGATCACTGCTGGGAAAGATCATTGCAGGTTTGAAGCTTAGTCGTCATAATTATGTTAATCCCCAACAGAGATTAACATAATTAATCAACAGAGAACTCTAGAAGTAAACTGATGGCTCAGAGAACTGCTGAAACAACTTTGGATTTTTGAACCCTGGTTTACATTACCTATAGCAGGGGTGTCAAACTCAATTTCACTGAGGGCTGCATCAGCATTGGGTTGCCCTTGGGGGGCCGGGTGGGTGTGGCCAGAATAGGTGCAGCCTACTGGGTGGGCGTGGATGGAGTGGGTGTGGCCTACTGGGTGGGCATGGCCAGTTCTACATCATTCGCGTCAAGGGTGCCTGTGGGGGCCTGGGCAGGAGTGGGACAGATCTGAGGGTCTCTGGCAGAAGGGGGTGGGACCGGGGCAAGTGCCAAGGCATGGTCCACCGGGGCAAGTGCCAAGATGGCCACTACAAAATTGTACATTGGCTCCCGGCTGGCCTGGGCCAGGGCCAAGGCAGCGGGGGCCGTTCCCTCACTGTTTCCAGGATGGCTTCGCGGGCCACATGAAACCACTTCACGGGCCGCATCCAGCCCCCTGGCCTTGTGTTTGACATATCTGACCTATAGGAAGAGCAAGAGATGGGCTACACATCACAAGGACTGGAAATAATGTGATTGGAAAACAATTGGAAAACTGGAAAGGGAGAGAAACCAGTCCTCAAGACCAAACCGCGAGCATAATCCACAAGACAACCAATCAGACAGTAAGAAAGGGAGTGATGAGAGGGAATGGGAACTCAGGTATAAAACAGGAGATAAATGCAAGGTCAGCCATAATGAGCTTAGATGCCTGTACACTAATGCTCAGAGTTTGGGTAACAAACAGGGAGAAATTGAAGTGCTAGTACATGAAGACAGGTACATTATTGTTACTATTAGTGAAATTTGGTGGGATGAAACTCATGCCTGGAAGCTACTGTTAAAAGGACATAAATTATTAAAAAAAAACAGAACCAACGCAAAAAAGGGGAGGGGGAAAATTGCATTATATGTAAAGAATAACTAAATCTCAACAGAAATACATAATATTAGGGATGAAAGCCTTCTTGAAAGTATATCAGAGGAAAGAAATGACATTGCTATAAATGGGTACTGTGACCACACAACCAATCAGAGGAAATAGATGAACTCTTTGCTAATTAGTTAGCTGAAGTGTGCAAGAAATGTGCTATTCGGGGGGGGGACTTTATCTACCCTGACATCAACTGGGAAACAAACTCTGCAGTGGGTAGGAGATCAAACGTGCCTAGCTGATAACTTTGCCACCCAAAAGGTAGACATGGGTGTAAGAGAATCGGCCATCCTGGACTTAACCCTAATTAGTAGGGATGAAATGATTGAGGGAGCGGAAGTCATAGGAACTTTGGGGGAAAATGACCCCTTTATCTACAGTCCAGTATTTCCTCAACTTCCTATTCTGGTTCTCCATCCAAGACCACTGGTATTGGAGACAGGTGTTGGGAATGCAAGGGCTAGGGGGATTTTGACTAGCAATGAATAGTGAAAGAACGTAGCTGAATAGGTTAACCAGCCTCTGTGGGCACATCCAGGGAGAGGCGGGTGGTTGATTATGCTGGGCTCTTCACTTCTGCCCTTCAAGCTCCAAGAGTAAAGAGGGAGGGGCCTACAAAGGTGTTCATGTTTTCCAGCAATCACCATTTGGCTCTCCAGCTATTTCAGAAGCAGGGGAGGAAGATTCTTTTGAAACTGGTCCACTGCCTCGTCTGCCAATTTCCCCTGAGAATTCAGATTTCAAAGAAGCAGTGTAAGAACTGTGGGCAATTATGAAGAAGCCGTGCAAATGGGGGAGGGGACAAGTTGGAGGGGCGGGTGATGCAGGAGAAGAAGAGGCAAAGCCTGGAGGCAAAGTCAAGAGAGGAATAGTCAGGAGTTGTTATATTCAAACAAGCGATCCAAGTCCAGCCCCCCCCCCCTTGAATTCCATTAACCCTTATCTAGTGCCAATTTAGTGCTGACCATTAGCTGATTAGATTCTTGCGCATAGGCGGAAGCAATAAACCTTCTTAACTTGGCATCAACCAAGGCTGCAGGGCAGAGGAGGGGGAGTGACAGCTGTCATTTGTGGATCACTTTTGGCTTTCAGGTGTTTTGCACCACAAGTTTCCAGATGTGAAACCCAGACATGTCCTGGGATAGGGGAAATGAGAGGCGAAATATAGAGAAGGAATATTTATAGGACTGGGGTCCTTCACAGAGATTTATACAGAGGGAACTTCTCTTTTTGTCCAAATGCTTTCTTTGGCCAAGAGGCACACCTTTCCTGGCCAAACCTTTTCTGAACCCCTTCCTCTTCTAGTCTCTTTCCCTAAGTATTACCTTCTGATGGGAGCTACAATAGGAAGCATCCATTTTCCATGGCAGCCCCTGACCTTTGAAAATGTCTTCCTCCTGAAGTTTGTCAGGCCTCTATCCTCTTAGTGTTCCCTAAGGCTTTGAAGATCTGGCTTTTCTCCCAAGTGCTAGAATAAGATTCGCTAATTGCACACTAGAAAGTTGACCTAATGTTTAGATGTTTAATCTGTTTTATAGTTTTAACATGACTTAATTTGTTGTTTTAACTTTTTATTAGGAGCTGCCCAGAGTTGATTAGACATAGGTAGCGATATAAATGTTTTAAATAAAGTAAACAAGGACCCAAATCATCCAAGCAAACAAGCAGGACTAAGATTTAGCACGTTAATGAGGATAGGTTGTTTGGAGTTCACAAAGACACAAACCAGATCCCAATTAACATGAATGAGCTCTCTCTCTCTCTCATCAGAAGACAAACTACTGACATCTTGTTAAAACTAATACAATCCTATCCTATCCTATCCTGGCTGTTGTCCTGGGCCTGCTGAGTCATTCAGCAAGTGCGGGAGGCTGCAGGGAGGCCCGGGCAGACACGTGAATGCCCGGGATCAGACAAGCTGTCTCCCGCCTTGTGCGCATGCGCAAGGCGGGAGAAATGCCTTGCATTGATTGGCTGATACTGTCCCTGCAAAGGGGTATAAGAGCAATCCGCGCCATTTTGTTTTTTGGTTCTGTTGTGAATGGAATAAAGACAAGACTGTTTGTTACTCCTGCTCGTCTCAATGCCTTTTACTTGGAAACAGAACACTGACCTCTAAAGCAAAGACAGTTTTTATCTTGCAGTTTAGGAACGTTAGAAGTTACCGGTATCAATCAATCCATACAGCAATAGAATAAAAAGCTTTCTATATTACAGTTTGCAATGGTTTGGTAAACCGTTATCATTTAAAAGAAAAAAAAAAGCAGACAAATTAAAATACAAAATAACTATGTTAGTTAGCAAGTACAACAATACTACAAAGTCCATGTTGTGTTACCTTCACAACCCACTGAATGTATGCACCTTTTCTGTAGCCTGGAGCCCTCCAAGAAATGATTTCTCTACTGACATTTAGCAGGAACAAAAGGGAAATTGTTGTTTTAAAGTTCAGGCAGGCTTAATACACTAGTCCTGTTTCCAAAATACAGATAATCCAACATTTCCTATCCTGGTCAATTCATTCATCTCTGGCAGCACAAAATCCAAGTTGATCTTCAGGAGGGTATTCTTTTAGTCCTCTCAGATCCTGTAAAGCAGGATAGAAAGCTTTCACTGCTCAGTACTGATGCACATAGCTCACCTTTGAGCTCAACCTTTTCCAAAGAGTTAGTTAGAACCTTAGGCCCCAAACTTTTGCACTTCTTAAATGAGAGCTGGGCTCAATGAGTAATCAGACAAATTTGATGATAAATTGAGTCCGGCAGTTCTTCAGTGTTAAGTAAGTAAGTTTGCTTTGGATTCCCAGGGCTCTAATTATATTTGAGCAAGCTCCTTCATAAGGGAGCACATTCTGTCCTATCCAGAGTTAATTTAGACTCAGCGAGGAAACTGAAGGCTTGTCAGAGTTTGTATTGACTTTCCTCCACATTAGTTTCTTTCTAGATAAGCCTGAAGACAAGGTGGGTGAGTTAAGTGGAGAGGAGAAGACCCAAATTATCAACTCCTGGTTTAGCGAAAAGGCTGAGTTCTCTGCAAAGACTGAGGAACTTCGAGAGCAGCTGGATCACAGCTATTACTCCAAGGGTTTGTTTTAGGTTCTGCAATCTCTGGAGAATGTCAGCTTGTTCTTTCTTTGAATGCTGACTTAATACATTTTTCACTAAAAGATCATCAGAGTTGCTAAACCGAACTTCCCAACATTCCAAGGAAGGATGGGGTGTTTTCAACTAATTCTTGACAGAACAGACAGAACAGATGGCTTTAGTCCTATCCAGGACAGACAGATAACTCAATAGAAATGATTGCATAACAGATAAATATAGTTATTCAAAGGAAATACTTGCAATTGTGTTGGTTGTATATTACTCATCTGTTCATTTCCATAGGTAATTTGATAATGAATTATCCCCTCTTCTTCTGCGTAAGCATCACATGTTGGCATAGGACCTCCAAGCCGTGTTGGAATGTTGCAGCAGCTCCAGGGTCTTATGATTTACATTCAGATGCTTGGCAACTGATTCATATTTATGATGGTCACAGTGCCCCAGGGTCATGTGAAGTAACCAAAACCTGCTGTAACCACCCAGCAGACAGGGGAATAAAAACCAAACATCCCCACCCCACCCCCGCTGCCAATCCTCAACAGAAATGCTGACAACAATGAAAACCTCGGACAGGAGGAAGAGCGCCACCAGGTGGGCAGGCAGGTGTCTTGCTTGGCTGTGGCTTGTAACTTCGAACAGTCACTAAGCGAACTGTTGTAAGTCGAGGACTACCTGTACTTTATCACTTTTTTCCTTTTTTTGTCATCAGGTTTTTGACACCTTGCTAGGCGACTGGTGGTACTCGGATATTGCCATATGCTAAAAGTGGTACAATGGGTGAAAAGGTTGAAAAGCCCTTCCCTATGGTTCCATTTCTTGTTCATCATAATGTCCAGACAGATTTAACTTTCTTCCCTCCTTAAGCAATTATTACAGAATTTACTTCTGTACTCTGCACAAAGCAAAATATTTTAACATACTTGTATCTTTTGCTAATATTTTACATTTTTTAAAAAAAAAAACCACACGTAAAACTTAACTAGGCAGCATCGGTAATAATATCAAAGCAATCCGAAGCGAATTCTAATCATTGTACAAATTTAAACTAAATGAAAATGTCTTTCCTTCTCATGAAAAGGTGGGCGGTGAAAAAAACTAATCTCTAAACCCTTTGGGAAGAGAAATTCACTCACAAATGGTGGCAAGCTGTCTGCCTACAAACTTTATTTGTGTGTTCAAGAATCTAAATTTTTATTTTAGTACAGAGTCTATACATCTGCAGATAATGTATGTAGCAGACATATGAGAATTAGTCCAACATCCTCCCAATCCCCATTCAGTCAGCATTTGCATTGGATATATGTCAATCATTTAAAATCTGTTTCAGAATACGTGCATTTATAGGTTATTCTGTTCTGTCAAATTCTCTGTACATTATTTTTGTGTTGCCACAAAATACAACTTTTCCTAATAAATACTTTTGTACAGAACTTTCTGAACAAATGCAACTATCAATGTGTGAGTGTATGCAATTTTCTTAATTATATCTTTTTAGCAACAGAATAATACATAAATGCACATTTACCCCAAATATATGCTGCTTTGTGCTGAACACTAGATCTGAGAACAATTTTAAACAATAAGTCCTGTACATTACTACCACCTCTGCACTGACAGGCCTGTACTGATGAATTAAGCCATTTCACTAAAACAAATCTATAGTGGATACCTTTCACATTTATTATTTGAACAAGGGAATTAAAAAAGAATTAAATTCTCTAGCTACAGAGTTTATACATGATGTTTCAGCATATTTGTCCCTAGATATATACTGGCGCAACTTCTTTTAGCTATATTTCAAATTCATCTATTCACATTTATTCAAATTGATTCTGGAATAATTTCATGATTGACTAGATAACTTTTAGTTCCCTATTGGATGAGCTCTGCTATAATATACATATTATAATGTAAAAAAATCCAGGGTGGCAGCATGTAAGAGCAAAAAGATGCTTTTTCCTACAAAAATGTATATATGTTTGAATTTAAAAGTTTTACATGATTGCTGATTTCACAGCAGTTATTCTTGGTGGGGTATGCAACTTTTAAAAAATTACAATTTCTTAGAGAAATCGTAGAAATCACAACATCCAAGGCTAAAATTACTCTTTCAATCCAACCTATTTCATAGAGTTATTGTTAAGAGGAAAATAGTAGGGAGACCATTATATATGCTGCCTTCAGTTATATAAAATAAAGGTGAGATATAAATCAAATAAATAAATTCCATGCAGTTCCTTCAGGATACTTATTTCACGTGTGTGCCATCCATTTTCTCTTTTATTCTTAAAGTTGATACAATTGCAGAACTAGCAAACAGGGCAAGTCTAAAGCAGCTGTTTGGGAGATAGCAAGAGGTACACACAGATATGCTTTAATTTCCCCTGAAACCTATTCTTATTTCCTAGTCTTCATGTATAAATAATATGTATACAGATCAGCTAATTCTATCTACCCTGAATGACTCTTACACATTTGAAAAATCTAAAGAGAAATTTACCTTTATGTACATGTATTTTAAGCCCAAAACCCTTCTAATTACTATGTAATAATAATAATAATAATAATAATAATAATAATAATAATAATAATAATAATAATAATAATAATAATAATAATAAAGTTGGAAGGGACCTTGGAGGTCATCGAGTCCAACCCCCTGCTCAGGCAGGAAACCCTACACCATTTCGGACAAATAGCTGTCCAGTCTTTTCTTAAAAACTTCCAGTGTTGGAGCATTCACCACTTCTGGAGGCAGGTTGTTCCACTGGTTAATTGTTCTCACTGTCAGGAAGTTTCTCCTTAGTTCTAGGTTGTTTCTCTCCTTGATTAGTTTCCATCCGTTGCTTCTTGTCCTGCCCTCAGGCGCTTTGGAGAATAGCTTGACTCCCTCTTCTTTGTGACAGCCCCTGAGATATTGGAACACTGCTATCATGTCCCCCCTTGTCCTTCTCTTCATTAAACTAGACATACCCAATTCCAGCAACCGTTCCTCGTATGTTTTAGCCTCCAGTCCCCTAATCATCTTTGTTGCTCTTCTTTGTACTCTTTCTAGAGTCTCAGCATCTTTTTTACATCGTGATGACCAAAACTGGATGCAGTATTCCAAGTGTGGCCTTACCAAGACATTGTAAAGTAGTATTAATACTTCACGTGATCTTGATTCTATCTCTCTGTTAATGCAGCCCAGCACTGAGTTGGCTTTTTTGGCAGCTGCAGCACACTGCTGGCTCATATTTAAGTGATTGTCCACTAGGACTCCGAGATCCCTCTCACAGTTACTACTATTGAGCAAGGAACCCCCTGCTCCTGGCTCTAACTAGGACTATTTTCCTTGGAAATTAGAGACAAATGTTTTGACTTCATGTAAATTTATGTATTTATTTAGTTTATTTGCATCCCTCCTTTATTATTTTGACTAATAACTCAAATCCGTGAACATATCCAACACACTTTCCTCTTCCTATTTTCCCCACAAAAACAACCCTATAAGGAAGAGTGAGTGGCCCAAAATCACCCTGCTGGCTTTCCTGGCTATAGCAGGACTTGAACTCACAGTTTCCTGCTTTCTAGCCTGGTGCCTTAATCGCTCGAGCAAACTGGGTCTCTGATTCTGATTGAATTATGAAAGTGTTTTTGTTTGTGGAGCTGTTTAGGATTTACCAACATTATCTGGACCTATGCAAACATCACATATAAAATTATCCCTGATCAATTAGTAGCAGTTTGCCTCTATATAGGTTTCTGTTTTAGAAATGTCTTTTGCTTAAAGTCATTTATTTTAGCAAGCTCTTAGAGATATACTGTAGTCACAGATGGACTCAGTTTTTTTAATCTTTTTATGTTTGTCTCTTTTGCTTGCACACTTTTTTCTTTGAACTATCATTTGGAAACAATTTTTTTTAATTTTGTTAATCCTTCAATTGTTACAGCAAAGTCAATATAGTTAAATGTGCAATTTGAAGAACATTCAGAAGTCTTTAGCAGAGAGAATTGTCTAAAATGATTAGCTTTGCAGTAAAAAGCTAATAAAATACAATAAATAAATTGGATAAGAACTAACTTAGTTTATAAAGCAAAAAATTATATAAGGTATGCTTAGGCAGGTGAGGCATGTGGTCATTTTTTACAGTCCGATTTATACAACATGACAATCCATATGTACTTGATAGGCCATATTCTTCTGTGACAATCCTTTTATTTTGGATATGACACATCTGAATTCCTTAAAAAAAATTACTAAGCGATTTCCCCCCCCCCCCCAATATCCCAAGTCTGGAGAGATTGAATTCTAATTTCCTCAAAAGTATATGACAATTATTGACTTTATTGTTTAATCAAGAGATCATGACTGGATTATTATTCGTTTATTAGTTAATTTATATGGCCATCCAAAGCATATGTGACTCAGGCAGCTATAAATAATTTTATTATATTCTAGATACTGATTTCACCCCTGTCAGTTATCCTCCATGTTCTATAAAAAACTAGAAGAATAATATTAGAAAAAAGAGAAGAAAGGAAAAACAGAAGCAAGGAGAATCTGCCTAATCATATCCAATCAGGAGATCCCTGTGATATCTCTCTAATCATTTGAAACTCAAGACGTTATTCCTTTAAAACACTACTGAAATGCAAAACATTCTCTCTCTCTCTCTCTCTCTCTCTCTCTCTCTCTCTCTCTCTCTCTCTCTCTCTGTGTGTGTGTGTGTGTGTGTGTGTAATCAGTTCGGCTAAATGTATTGGTTTCATTTGGAATTCTGTGTTCCTTTCCTTTGTTTTTTAACATTCTCTTTTCACTACAACCTTTAAGACATCTTCAGACATTTAGGAGTCCTAGTGGACAACCACTTAAAAATGAGCCAGCAGTGTGCTGTTGCAGCTGCCAAAAGAACCAAGGCAGTAATAGACTGAAGTAACAGAGGAGTAGAATCACAGTATTAATACCACTTTATAATGCCTTGATAAGACCATACTTGGAATGTTGCATCCAGTTTTGGTCGCTACAATATTAAAAAGACATTGAGACTCTAGAAAGAGTGCATTGTAGAACAACCAGGATGACTAGGAGGGACTGGAGACTAAAATATATGAAAAATGGTTGCAGGAATTGGGTATGTCTAGTTGAATGAAAAGAAGGACTGGGGTGACATGATAGTAATGTTCCAATATTTGCGAGGCTGTTACAAAGAAGAGGGTAGCAACCTATTCTCCAAGGCAGGACAAGAATGGATAGAAATTAATCAAAGAGAGAACTAACTTAGAAACAAGGAGAAATTTCCTGACAGTTAGAACAATTAATCAGTGGAAGAGCTTGTCTTCAGAAGTTGTGCTTGCTGGAGGTTTATAAGAAGACATTGGACAACTATTTGTCTGAAATGGTATACGGCACGGGTATCAAACTCGTCGCGTCACGTGGCATGTCGCGACGTATCATGATTTTTTTTTACATTGCCGGAGCTGGGTGGGCACGGCCTCTGCATGATGCAACCGGCCTGCGGGCCAGCAGTTTGACACCCCTGGTATAGGGTCTCCAGCTTGAGCAGGGATTGGACTAGAAAACCTCCATAGTCCCTTCCAACTTTGTTATTCTGTTATCTGATACAACTAAGAAAGAAATCCTTCTGTAAAAGGAGCCTTAGAATGGTCTGATGGATGAAACTTGATCAAATGGTTTGAATTGGAGAAGTTTATTGGAATGTAAGAGACTCCAAAATTCTGAAGTCCACTAAACCGCATCACAGAGTTAGTTTCCCATGTCTCTTCGCTGCCATCTATTGTCATCTCAGTTTTTGCAGCCCAGATTTTAAAGAATATGTTGACACTATATTCCAACAACTTGCAGAATAGCAAAATCGTTATTTCCATCAATAAGCATCTTTCTCAGCCTTCCCCTCCAGACGACTGCAATGCAGTCAAGAAGCTGCCAGAATACAGAAGGCAATTTTCTCCATTTTATATATATAAAAAAGCTTCCCTATCTTAAAATTTATGAATTTATGAAAAATAATAATTTAGCAAATGTTAATATAAAAATGTTTCACATGTCTAATTTAAAAGTTTTATGTATCTCTGTGGGATGGATCAATATTTCTCTCTGCTCATAGAAGGATATTGACTGCTTAAACAAAGGGTTTAGCTTATTCTCCATAATCATACTTTGTAAAGACACGTATTATATAGCATCATTTTTTTGCTTGATGTTCTAGATCAGAGGTCCTCAACCTTTTGGGCACCAGGGACCGATTCTGTGGAGAGAAGTTTTTCCACAGACCTGAGGCTGTATGGTTTTGTGTGCTGCCTGCATCTCGCAGATGGGGCTTTGTTTGTTTGTGTGGCCTGGTTGCTGGCATGCCTGTACTGGTCCATGGACTGGGGGTTGGGGACCCCTGTTTTAGATTTCTAGATGTCCTTTCACTTTGAGGTTGTACTCATTTTGTACCCATGTTCACTCAGTCATTTCTATCATATTGGACAAATCTTACTTAGGAAAAAGAAGAAAGGGAGGAGGAAAAAAAATAGCACAATCTCCAGAAGTTATTCTTCTGGTTCTTGAACAGTGGCTAATCATTTCATGAGCCATATACTCTGCCTAGGTATATAAATGATTATTAAGGACACAGAACATCTATGTGCAAATGCCAAAGTTTCCTAAGAAACATCTCCAAGTAAACTGTAGGCCTCAGACAAAATGTCAAGGTCAAACGAGCAGAAGAAACAAAAGAAGGCATGGCAATTTGACATTCAGCTAATGGAACCCAATGGCCTTAAAAAGTAAGAGATGCAACCATTAAATGGGATATAACAACTAAACCTCCATTTAATAAGTAGCAATAGAGGTCAATAGGTGTAAAGTGCAATTTTTCTCTCAGCCTCACTTAATTTTAAAAAGATTTGTTCCTTCGGGTAAATAAATGTGCAATTCAAAATAGATAATTTGCAATGCTTCCCAGCAGAAGAGATTTCAGTTGATGTGTATCTTGTGCTTACTGTCTCAGTATCACCTGTTTCAAATTATGAGATTAAAAAAAAGTCTCTAGAAATGTATGAATGTGAGAAAGACAGATTATTACACATAAGCAAATCAAGTGAATCAGCTTGAATGCTGGAAATGTTTTGTGCAAATATGGAGCTGAAGGTTGCTGGCCAAATGTGATAAATGCATGTGATGGAAGTAAAATTATGTGTAAGAATAAATTGAATGCTTAATGAATGTTTCCACTTAAAATGGGGAGTAAATTAAGAAAGCATGTTGTCCATTTAGTTCTTTATTGTGTTTACAGAGAAATGTATAAGTAAACATACTTATAAATGTATGTAAACATACATTAGAAATATATTGTTTGAGAACATGAATGTGCATATACTTTTGCATGTAGATTATGCCATATTCTTGCCTAAGAAATCAAAGGATTTTCTACAAATGGTATTTAGACCATTAATATGCAACAAGGAATATCTATCTGAAAATTAATAAACCAAAGACCAAGGTAGTTGTGTTTAACAAAGGAACAGAATGAATAATTGAGAATTATATGTGAATAGTGAATAGCTAGAGCAAATAGATGAATTTTACTCAATTGAATTCGTACTAAAGATGGCAATATAGATAGAAAAGTTTTTAAGAAGTGAAAATGCTGTGTGGATAGTACATGGTATACTGAAGGGATGAATGTCAAAAGACATAAAATGGTTTCTGCCTATTTTGTTGTATGGAAGTGTGCTGGGTATATTAGAAGACATAATACAGTGGAAATGACTTACTCATACAATGTATGTCTTAAAACAAGAAGAAATAGGAGCAAGAATGAACAAGTGCTGAATAAATGTAGACTAAATGGAACTGTGATGATTGTTAAAGGAGGGTTCAGATTATCTGAAAGAAAGTTTAGAAGGGAAGACTGAGAGAGTTGTGGTTGGATGGTTGATGAGATCCCTGGAAATAAAGAAAACAAGAAGTTTAAAGAACAAAAGGCAATGAATAGACCTAGCGGAAGAAAGGATAGTGTACAAGGATAGAAAGATGCAGAGACATATTGTGAATGATATTGGTGAGAAGTACGTTCAACTAAATTTTCTTATCTTCTTATATTATTTCTTTAATTCTTTGGCAAATTATTTGTTACTTTTTTGTACTATAGATAAAGAGAAAGAGAATGGTATGATGGGGTTGTATGTATATTTATCCTTAGAATGGGATTAAACTAGCTGGTATCACTGGCCTGCTAGTCAAGAGTTAGCAATGGGATGAAAATAGAGTTCTACAAATTGGGAGATTTTCAGTAATGTTCCTACAAATTGGAGGGGTGGGGGTGTTTCAGTAATGATTTTTCTGTGGTTTTAAATATTCTGTAGCTGAGCCAGAAATAAATCAGTTTTGCAATTGAACATAACTAATACTGAGGGACCATTGAGGTCCAGAGCTGCTTTTAAACCCACACAAAGTTCTTAAGTGAAAATGCCCAATGTTGATGAAATGAGATTATGAGATGATTCTTTTGTTCTTTTAGAATATATAGTCTGCAATCACCAAAAGCATCTTTTGCATAATCTTTTCATAACAAATAATTGCAGACATTTATTTGCTGGAGAAAAAAAAATACTGTATGATTGTCTTCAGCAAGCTCAGCTAATTGAAAACCATTTAGTATTTTCTTGTTATGCTTCTTGCCTTTTCCTCCTCCCTTTCCAGTCTTTTTTTTTATTCATCTTTCAACTAATTGACAGGATGTGTTGTTAATAATTAGCATTTATATTGAACTTCATCTCCGAACCACATCATAAACATTAGCCAATTTAATCCAAAGAGTATTGTGTAGGTTGTTGTTTGGAGAGAGGACTGAGGTTAGCCAAATATCTGACAGTTCTGAAATTGGAATTGATGGCTGAAAAGTCCACCCACCCTGGAAAAAGGAACTCGTTTACTTTTAGATATATTGCTCATCCTATTTCTAAGTGTGTACAAACACTGAGGGCTTCCTACACTGCACTTCTGGAATCAAGCTCTAGATTGAAGAATGGGAAATGCTGAAAAATCCAAGGTGAAGAAATATGGGTCCAGTCACAAAAGGAACAGCGCTGACTGTCTCCAGGCGTTTCATTATTCAGGCAATGATCTGCAGGTTGAACGCACTAATCCCTCAATCAGCATTTACACATCAGGTCTATTGTGCAGTTTGATACATTGCCCAGAGGGAGGGCTTGATGCTGTCAGTTGGGAAAGTAAAAAAAAAAACTGAGCAACAGCGAGCATGATAAGAGGAGGCAGGGAGAGATCTCTCTCCGTCATATCAGTCTCAGCACGTTTGTGGGCAGGGGGGCAAAGCGTCCTCCTGTCTTATTATGCTAAGCAATACAGTTTGCATTTCTTTTTGAATTCATTCTTGCATTTACATCAGGGACCTCCAACCTTTTGTGGCTTAGCAAATGTGCTGAAAGCAAGTTGCAGGTGCTCTTGAAAATTGGCTGCCGAGAGAAGGAGGAGTTTGCATGTTCACAAAATGACTGTTGGAAACCATTTCTTTTCCAGAAGATAAATTGAGGAGGTTGATCCTTGCGACCACGCCCTAACGCCCTAAACTGAGCTGTTGCATTCGCCATTTTTATTTTCTTAGTGACCTCATAGTTGAAGTTAAGTTGGGTACTGGTGCTTTGTTCTGAGCATAATAAACAGCCTCAGTGGTCTCCCTCTAAAAAATAGATGGGTGTTTTAAATGCTTCACTTCTTGTTTCTGCAATACAGCTCAACTTTTCTAAACCGAGGCATTATAAAAAACATTTGATCTTCAAAGATCTTTTCCAAAAGATGGCTGGGAATTGTGGAAGTTCTGAATAATTTGCATCCTTTGTGTGATGGTATCACTGTATGCATGATGTCATTTGTCCCCTCTGTTAATTAGAGTGCCCATTCATCCAGGTTGACAGGACTGGCTTGAGTGAAAAAAGTGTTTGTGAGGGAAGTTTCACTAACATTACAGTAATGCTAACTGAAGACTCAAAAAAGTCCTAAGGTTACAGGTTTTCTTGGACAACTATGTTAAAGCAATGTTTCTCAACCTTAGCAACTAGAAGGTGTGTGGACTTCAACTGCCAGAATTTCCCAACTAGCAGGCTGTTCCCCATATGCTGCTCCCTATATGTTTCTGCCTACAGCAGCCATCCTCTTATTGAATACAGAATAACAAAGTTGGAAGGGACATTGATGGTCTTCTAGTTCAACCTTCTGCTTGAGTAGGAGACCCTATACCATTCCAGACAAATGGCTGTCCAATCTCTTCTTAAAAATCTCCAGTGATGGAGCACCCATCACTTTTGGAAGCTAGCCGTTCCATTGATTAATTGTTCTTGCTGTCAGGAAATTTCTTCTTAATTGCAGGTAGGATCTCTCTGTTTGATAAACTTCCATCTGTTACTTCCTGTCCTACTCTCAGGTACTTTGAAAAATAGACTTTTTGTTTTCCCCCATCCATGGAATCCTTCCTAAGCTCCATCTAAGTTTGTTGAAATCAGCTCCCTTAAAGTCTAAAACTCTCAATGGACTTTGTTCTATTACTTGTGCCAGAATTATATTGAATTCCAACATGACACAGTCACTCTTCCCCAAAATTCCTACAACTTCAAGCCCCTGTAACATTTCATCCCTACTAATAAGTCCAGTATAGCTATCCTCTGGTTCCCTCCTTTATCTTTTGGATGACAAAGTTGTCAGCTAGGTTCATCAGAAATCTTTTATCTTCCACTTGGTGCAGTGTTTGTCTTCCAGTTGAAGTCCACCAGGGTAGTTAAAGTCCTCCATTACTATTGTGATGTCTTTCCTACATACGTTAGTTAACTGATTAGCAAAAAGTTCATCTATTTGTTTGCTTGGTTGGTTGGCCTGTAGTATACAACCTATGGCAATATCATTCTTTTTTTCTTTTTATATTGACCGAAATGCATTCAAGATGGTTTTCATCATTGTTCTGCTGTATTTCTGTAGAGATGCAGTTACAGTAATTAGGCTTGGATCCATATATTTTTTAAATATATAATTCAGTAACATGAATAACTTTTTTTACAAAAAGACAGCCCATTGGCTCTTCTATATATAAAATTTAGTTGCAATTAGAAATTCATTAGCTTAAATATGACATAGCAAATGTTAAGGGAAACAGAGAAGAAACATTTGATGATGTAACCTGAGATATGTACCAAAAATTTTGTTATTGAAGTATTGATTAACCCAATCACCACGTTGCCTTCCAAATACTTAAATGCAAAACTGGAAAACCAATAATATATATATATATGTAGGTCTTTAGTTATTCGGGTTTTCTCCCGCGTAGAATTAAAAGTACCTTGGCGACGTTTCGACGAAGTCACATTCGTCATCTTCAGGCTGGTGTTTTCAGCTTCGTGCTTCT